>NW_024537371.1:22395-74462 GCF_016097555.1 Gigantopelta aegis | reverse complement strand
AACAAGGATTGTGGACACAGCAATGGAGGGACACTGACGGGACAGTATTAAACACTGACGGACAGTATTAAACAAGGATTGGGACACAGCAATGGAGGGACACTGACGGGACAGTATTAAACAAGGATTGTGGACACAGCAATGGAGGGACACTGACGGGACAGTATTAAACAAGGATTGTGGACACAGCAATGGAGGGACACTGACGGGACAGTATTAAACAAGGATTGTGGACACAGCAATGGAGGGACACTGACGGGACAGTATTAAACAAGGATTGTGGACACAGCAATGGAGGGACACTGACGGGACAGTTTTAAACAAGGATTGTGGACACAGCAATGGAGGGACACTGACGGGACAGTATTAAACAAGGGTATTAAACAAGGATTGTGGACACAGCAATGGAGGGACACTGACGGGACAGTATTAAACAAGGATTGTGGACACAGCAATGGAGGGACACTGATTGTGGACACAGCAATGGAGGGACACTGACGGGACAGTATTAAACAAGGATTGTGGACACAGCAATGGAGGGACACTGACGGGACAGTATTAAACAAGGATTGTGGACACAGCAATGGAGGGACACTGACGGGACAGTATTAAACAAGGATTGTGGACACAGCAATGGAGGGACACTGACGGGACAGTATTAAACAAGGATTGTGGACACAGCAATGGAGGGACACTGACGGGACAGTATTAAACAAGGATTGTGGACACAGCAATGGAGGGACACTGACGGGACAGTATTAAACAAGGATTGTGGACACAGCAATGGAGGGACACTGACGGGACAGTATTAAACAAGGATTGTGGACACAGCAATGGAGGGACACTGACGGGACAGTATTAAACAAGGATTGTGGACACAGCAATGGAGGGACACTGACGGGACAGTATTAAACAAGGATTGTGGACACAGCAATGGAGGGACACTGACGGGACAGTATTAAACAAGGATTGTGGACACAGCAATGGAGGGACACTGACGGGACAGTATTAAACAAGGATTGTGGACACAGCAATGGAGGGACACTGACGGGACAGTATTAAACAAGGATTGTGGACACAGCAATGGAGGGACACTGACGGGACAGTATTAAACAAGGATTGTGGACACAGCAATGGAGGGACACTGACGGGACAGTATTAAACAAGGATTGTGGACACAGCAATGGAGGGACACTGACGGGACAGTATTAAACAAGGATTGTGGACACAGCAATGGAGGGACACTGACGGGACAGTATTAAACAAGGATTGTGGACACAGCAATGGAGGGACACTGACGGGACAGTATTAAACAAGGATTGTGGACACAGCAATGGAGGGACACTGACGGGACAGTATTAAACAAGGATTGTGGACACAGCAATGGAGGGACACTGACGGGACAGTATTAAACAAGGATTGTGGACACAGCAATGGAGGGACACTGACGGGACAGTATTAAACAAGGATTGTGGACACAGCAATGGAGGGACACTGACGGGACAGTATTAAACAAGGATTGTGGACACAGCAATGGAGGGACACTGACGGGACAGTATTAAACAAGGATTGTGGACACAGCAATGGAGGGACACTGACGGGACAGTATTAAACAAGGATTGTGGACACAGCAATGGAGGGACACTGACGGGACAGTATTAAACAAGGATTGTGGACACAGCAATGGAGGGACACTGACGGGACAGTATTAAACAAGGATTGTGGACACAGCAATGGAGGGACACTGACGGGACAGTATTAAACAAGGATTGTGGACACAGCAATGGAGGGACACTGACGGGACAGTATTAAACAAGGATTGTGGACACAGCAATGGAGGGACACTGACGGGACAGTATTAAACAAGGATTGTGGACACAGCAATGGAGGGACACTGACGGGACAGTATTAAACAAGGATTGTGGACACAGCAATGGAGGGACACTGACGGGACAGTATTAAACAAGGATTGTGGACACAGCAATGGAGGGACACTGACGGGACAGTATTAAACAAGGATTGTGGACACAGCAATGGAGGGACACTGACGGGACAGTATTAAACAAGGATTGTGGACACAGCAATGGAGGGACACTGACGGGACAGTATTAAACAAGGATTGTGGACACAGCAATGGAGGGACACTGACGGGACAGTATTAAACAAGGATTGTGGACACAGCAATGGAGGGACACTGACGGGACAGTATTAAACAAGGATTGTGGACACAGCAATGGAGGGACACTGACGGGACAGTATTAAACAAGGATTGTGGACACAGCAATGGAGGGACACTGACGGGACAGTATTAAACAAGGATTGTGGACACAGCAATGGAGGGACACTGACGGGACAGTATTAAACAAGGATTGTGGACACAGCAATGGAGGGACACTGACGGGACAGTATTAAACAAGGATTGTGGACACAGCAATGGAGGGACACTGACGGGACAGTATTAAACAAGGATTGTGGACACAGCAATGGAGGGACACTGACGGGACAGTATTAAACAAGGATTGTGGACACAGCAATGGAGGGACACTGACGGGACAGTATTAAACAAGGATTGTGGACACAGCAATGGAGGGACACTGACGGGACAGTATTAAACAAGGATTGTGGACACAGCAATGGAGGGACACTGACGGGACAGTATTAAACAAGGATTGTGGACACAGCAATGGAGGGACACTGACGGGACAGTATTAAACAAGGATTGTGGACACAGCAATGGAGGGACACTGACGGGACAGTATTAAACAAGGATTGTGGACACAGCAATGGAGGGACACTGACGGGACAGTATTAAACAAGGATTGTGGACACAGCAATGGAGGGACACTGACGGGACAGTATTAAACAAGGATTGTGGACACAGCAATGGAGGGACACTGACGGGACAGTATTAAACAAGGATTGTGGACACAGCAATGGAGGGACACTGACGGGACAGTATTAAACAAGGATTGTGGACACAGCAATGGAGGGACACTGACGGGACAGTATTAAACAAGGATTGTGGACACAGCAATGGAGGGACACTGACGGGACAGTATTAAACAAGGATTGTGGACACAGCAATGGAGGGACACTGACGGGACAGTATTAAACAAGGATTGTGGACACAGCAATGGAGGGACACTGACGGGACAGTATTAAACAAGGATTGTGGACACAGCAATGGAGGGACACTGACGGGACAGTATTAAACAAGGATTGTGGACACAGCAATGGAGGGACACTGACGGGACAGTATTAAACAAGGATTGTGGACACAGCAATGGAGGGACACTGACGGGACAGTATTAAACAAGGATTGTGGACACAGCAATGGAGGGACACTGACGGGACAGTATTAAACAAGGATTGTGGACACAGCAATGGAGGGACACTGACGGGACAGTATTAAACAAGGATTGTGGACACAGCAATGGAGGGACACTGACGGGACAGTATTAAACAAGGATTGTGGACACAGCAATGGAGGGACACTGACGGGACAGTATTAAACAAGGATTGTGGACACAGCAATGGAGGGACACTGACGGGACAGTATTAAACAAGGATTGTGGACACAGCAATGGAGGGACACTGACGGGACAGTATTAAACAAGGATTGTGGACACAGCAATGGAGGGACACTGACGGGACAGTATTAAACAAGGATTGTGGACACAGCAATGGAGGGACACTGACGGGACAGTATTAAACAAGGATTGTGGACACAGCAATGGAGGGACACTGACGGGACAGTATTAAACAAGGATTGTGGACACAGCAATGGAGGGACACTGACGGGACAGTATTAAACAAGGATTGTGGACACAGCAATGGAGGGACACTGACGGGACAGTATTAAACAAGGATTGTGGACACAGCAATGGAGGGACACTGACGGGACAGTATTAAACAAG
Organism: Gigantopelta aegis; assembly: GCF_016097555.1. Lineage (NCBI taxonomy): Eukaryota > Metazoa > Mollusca > Gastropoda > Neomphalida > Peltospiridae > Gigantopelta > Gigantopelta aegis. The sequence continues at coordinate 70,545 of NW_024537371.1, read as the reverse complement.
GATTGTGGACACAGCAATGGAGGGACACTGACGGGACAGTATTAAACAAGGATTGTGGACACAGCAATGGAGGGACACTGACGGGACAGTATTAAACAAGGATTGTGGACACAGCAATGGAGGGACACTGACGGGACAGTATTAAACAAGGATTGTGGACACAGCAATGGAGGGACACTGACGGGACAGTATTAAACAAGGATTGTGGACACAGCAATGGAGGGACACTGACGGGACAGTATTAAACAAGGATTGTGGACACAGCAATGGAGGGACACTGACGGGACAGTATTAAACAAGGATTGTGGACACAGCAATGGAGGGACACTGACGGGACAGTATTAAACAAGGATTGTGGACACAGCAATGGAGGGACACTGACGGGACAGTATTAAACAAGGATTGTGGACACAGCAATGGAGGGACACTGACGGGACAGTATTAAACAAGGATTGTGGACACAGCAATGGAGGGACACTGACGGGACAGTATTAAACAAGGATTGTGGACACAGCAATGGAGGGACACTGACGGGACAGTATTAAACAAGGATTGTGGACACAGCAATGGAGGGACACTGACGGGACAGTATTAAACAAGGATTGTGGACACAGCAATGGAGGGACACTGACGGGACAGTATTAAACAAGGATTGTGGACACAGCAATGGAGGGACACTGATTGTGGACACAGCAATGGAGGGACACTGACGGGACAGTATTAAACAAGGATTGTGGACACAGCAATGGAGGGACACTGACGGGACAGTATTAAACAAGGATTGTGGACACAGCAATTGTGACACAGCAATGGAGGGACACTGACGGGACAGTATTAAACAAGGATTGTGGACACAGCAATGGAGGGACACTGACGGGACAGTATTAAACAAGGATTGTGGACACAGCAATGGAGGGACACTGACGGGACAGTATTAAACAAGGATTGTGGACACAGCAATGGAGGGACACTGACGGGACAGTATTAAACAAGGATTGTGGACACAGCAATGGAGGGACACTGACGGGACAGTATTAAACAAGGATTGTGGACACAGCAATGGAGGGACACTGACACAGTATTAAACAAGGATTGTGGACACAGCAATGGAGGGACACTGACGGGACAGTATTAAACAAGGATTGTGGACACAGCAATGGAGGGACACTGACGGGACAGTATTAAACAAGGATTGTGGACACAGCAATGGAGGGACACTGACGGGACAGTATTAAACAAGGATTGTGGACACAGCAATGGAGGGACACTGACGGGACAGTATTAAACAAGGATTGTGGACACAGCAATGGAGGGACACTGACGGGACAGTATTAAACAAGGATTGTGGACACAGCAATGGAGGGACACTGACGGGACAGTATTAAACAAGGATTGTGGACACAGCAATGGAGGGACACTGACGGGACAGTATTAAACAAGGATTGTGGACACAGCAATGGAGGGACACTGACGGGACAGTATTAAACAAGGATTGTGGACACAGCAATGGAGGGACACTGACGGGACAGTATTAAACAAGGATTGTGGACACAGCAATGGAGGGACACTGACGGGACAGTATTAAACAAGGATTGTGGACACAGCAATGGAGGGACACTGACGGGACAGTATTAAACAAGGATTGTGGACACAGCAATGGAGGGACACTGACGGGACAGTATTAAACAAGGATTGTGGACACAGCAATGGAGGGACACTGACGGGACAGTATTAAACAAGGATTGTGGACACAGCAATGGAGGGACACTGACGGGACAGTATTAAACAAGGATTGTGGACACAGCAATGGAGGGACACTGACGGGACAGTATTAAACAAGGATTGTGGACACAGCAATGGAGGGACACTGACGGGACAGTATTAAACAAGGATTGTGGACACAGCAATGGAGGGACACTGACGGGACAGTATTAAACAAGGATTGTGGACACAGCAATGGAGGGACACTGACGGGACAGTATTAAACAAGGATTGTGGACACAGCAATGGAGGGACACTGACGGGACAGTATTAAACAAGGATTGTGGACACAGCAATGGAGGGACACTGACGGGACAGTATTAAACAAGGATTGTGGACACAGCAATGGAGGGACACTGACGGGACAGTATTAAACAAGGATTGTGGACACAGCAATGGAGGGACACTGACGGGACAGTATTAAACAAGGATTGTGGACACAGCAATGGAGGGACACTGACGGGACAGTATTAAACAAGGATTGTGGACACAGCAATGGAGGGACACTGACGGGACAGTATTAAACAAGGATTGTGGACACAGCAATGGAGGGACACTGACGGGACAGTATTAAACAAGGATTGTGGACACAGCAATGGAGGGACACTGACGGGACAGTATTAAACAAGGATTGTGGACACAGCAATGGAGGGACACTGACGGGACAGTATTAAACAAGGATTGTGGACACAGCAATGGAGGGACACTGACGGGACAGTATTAAACAAGGATTGTGGACACAGCAATGGAGGGACACTGACGGGACAGTATTAAACAAGGATTGTGGACACAGCAATGGAGGGACACTGACGGGACAGTATTAAACAAGGATTGTGGACACAGCAATGGAGGGACACTGACGGGACAGTATTAAACAAGGATTGTGGACACAGCAATGGAGGGACACTGACGGGACAGTATTAAACAAGGATTGTGGACACAGCAATGGAGGGACACTGACGGGACAGTATTAAACAAGGATTGTGGACACAGCAATGGAGGGACACTGACGGGACAGTATTAAACAAGGATTGTGGACACAGCAATGGAGGGACACTGACGGGACAGTATTAAACAAGGATTGTGGACACAGCAATGGAGGGACACTGACGGGACAGTATTAAACAAGGATTGTGGACACAGCAATGTGGACACAGCAATGGAGGGACACTGACGGGACAGTATTAAACAAGGATTGTGGACACAGCAATGGAGGGACACTGACGGGACAGTATTAAACAAGGATTGTGGACACAGCAATGGAGGGACACTGACGGGACAGTATTAAACAAGGATTGTGGACACAGCAATGGAGGGACACTGACGGGACAGTATTAAACAAGGATTGTGGACACAGCAATGGAGGGACACTGACGGGACAGTGTTGGGACACAGCAATGGAGGGACACTGACGGGACAGTATTAAACAAGGATTGTGGACACAGCAATGGAGGGACACTGACGGGACAGTATTAAACAAGGATTGTGGACACAGCAATGGAGGGACACTGACGGGACAGTATTAAACAAGGATTGTGGACACAGCAATGGAGGGACACTGACGGGACAGTATTAAACAAGGATTGTGGACACAGCAATGGAGGGACACTGACGGGACAGTATTAAACAAGGATTGTGGACACAGCAATGGAGGGACACTGACGGGACAGTATTAAACAAGGATTGTGGACACAGCAATGGAGGGACACTGACGGGACAGTATTAAACAAGGATTGTGGACACAGCAATGGAGGGACACTGACGGGACAGTATTAAACAAGGATTGTGGACACAGCAATGGAGGGACACTGACGGGACAGTATTAAACAAGGATTGTGGACACAGCAATGGAGGGACACTGACGGGACAGTATTAAACAAGGATTGTGGACACAGCAATGGAGGGACACTGACGGGACAGTATTAAACAAGGATTGTGGACACAGCAATGGAGGGACACTGACGGGACAGTATTAAACAAGGATTGTGGACACAGCAATGGAGGGACACTGACGGGACAGTATTAAACAAGGATTGTGGACACAGCAATGGAGGGACACTGACGGGACAGTATTAAACAAGGATTGTGGACACAGCAATGGAGGGACACTGACGGGACAGTATTAAACAAGGATTGTGGACACAGCAATGGAGGGACACTGACGGGACAGTATTAAACAAGGATTGTGGACACAGCAATGGAGGGACACTGACGGGACAGTATTAAACAAGGATTGTGGACACAGCAATGGAGGGACACTGACGGGACAGTATTAAACAAGGATTGTGGACACAGCAATGGAGGGACACTGACGGGACAGTATTAAACAAGGATTGTGGACACAGCAATGGAGGGACACTGACGGGACAGTATTAAACAAGGATTGTGGACACAGCAATGGAGGGACACTGACGGGACAGTATTAAACAAGGATTGTGGACACAGCAATGGAGGGACACTGACGGGACAGTATTAAACAAGGATTGTGGACACAGCAATGGAGGGACACTGACGGGACAGTTTTAAACAAGGATTGTGGACACAGCAATGTAGGGACACTGACGGGACAGTATTAAACAAGGATTGTGGACACAGCAATGGAGGGACACTGACGGGACAGTATTAAACAAGGATTGTGGACACAGCAATGGAGGGACACTGACGGGACAGTATTAAACAAGGATTGTGGACACAGCAATGGAGGGACACTGACGGGACAGTATTAAACAAGGATTGTGGACACAGCAATGGAGGGACACTGACGGGACAGTATTAAACAAGGATTGTGGACACAGCAATGGAGGGACACTGACGGGACAGTATTAAACAAGGATTGTGGACACAGCAATGGAGGGACACTGACGGGACAGTTTTAAACAAGGATTGTGGACACAGCAATGGAGGGACACTGACGGGACAGTATTAAACAAGGATTGTGGACACAGCAATGGAGGGACACTGACGGGACAGTATTAAACAAGGATTGTGGACACAGCAATGGAGGGACACTGACGGGACAGTATTAAACAAGGATTGTGGACACAGCAATGGAGGGACACTGACGGGACAGTATTAAACAAGGATTGTGGACACAGCAATGGAGGGACACTGACGGGACAGTATTAAACAAGGATTGTGGACACAGCAATGGAGGGACACTGACGGGACAGTATTAAACAAGGATTGTGGACACAGCAATGGAGGGACACTGACGGGACAGTTTTAAACAAGGATTGTGGACACAGCAATGGAGGGACACTGATTGTGGACACAGCAATGGAGGGACACTGACGGGACAGTTTTAAACAAGGATTGTGGACACAGCAATGGAGGGACACTGACGGGACAGTATTAAACAAGGATTGTGGACACAGCAATGGAGGGACACTGACGGGACAGTTTAAACAAGGATTGTGGACACAGCAATGGAGGGACACTGACGGGACAGTATTAAACAAGGATTGTGGACACAGCAATGGAAGGACACTGACGGGACAGTATTAAACAAGGATTGTGGACACAGCAATGGAGGGACACTGACGGGACAGTATTAAACAAGGATTGTGGACACAGCAATTTAGGGACACTGACGGGACAGTATTAAACAAGGATTGTGGACACAGCAATGGAGGGACACTGACGGGACAGTATTAAACAAGGATTGTGGACACAGCAATGGAGGGACACTGACGGGACAGTATTAAACAAGGATTGTGGACACAGCAATGGAGGGACACTGACGGGACAGTATTAAACAAGGATTGTGGACACAGCAATGGAGGGACACTGACGGGACAGTATTAAACAAGGATTGTGGACACAGCAATGGAGGGACACTGACGGGACAGTATTAAACAAGGATTGTGGACACAGCAATGGAGGGACACTGACGGGACAGTATTAAACAAGGATTGTGGACACAGCAATGGAGGGACACTGACGGGACAGTATTAAACAAGGATTGTGGACACAGCAATGGAGGGACACTGACGGGACAGTATTAAACAAGGATTGTGGACACAGCAATGGAGGGACACTGACAGGACAGTATTAAACAAGGATTGTGGACACAGCAATGGAGGGACACTGACGGGACAGTTTTAAACAAGGATTGTGGACACAGCAATGGAGGGACACTGACGGGACAGTTTTAAACAAGGATTGTGGACACAGCAATGGAGGGACACTGACGGGACAGTATTAAACAAGGATTGTGGACACAGCAATGGAGGGACACTGACGGGACAGTATTAAACAAGGATTGTGGACACACCAATTTAGGGACACTGACGGGACAGTATTAAACAAGGATTGTGGACACAGCAATAGAGGGACACTGACGGGACAGTATTAAACAAGGATTGTGGACACAGCAATGGAGGGACACTGACGGGACAGTATTATACAAGGATTGTGGACACAGCAATGGAGGGACACTGATTGTGGACACAGCAATGGAGGAACACTGACGGGACAGTTTTAAACAAGGATTGTGGACACAGCAATGGAAGGACACTGACGGGACAGTATTAAACAAGGATTGTGGACACAGCAATGGAGGGACACTGAAGGGGCAGTATTAAACAAGGATTGTGGACACACCAATTTATGGACACTGACGGGACAGTATTAAAAAAGGATTGTGGACACAGCAATGGAGGGACACTGACGGGACAGTTTTAAACAAGGATTGTGGACACAGCAATGGAAGGACACTGACGGGACAGTATTAAACAAGGATTGTGGACACAGCAATGGAGGAACACTGAAGGGGCAGTATTAAACAAGGATTGTGGACATAGCAATGGAGGGACACTGACGGGACAGTATTAAACAAGGATTGTGGACACACCAATTTAGGGACACTGACGGGACAGTATTAAACAAGGATTGTGGACACAGCAATAGAGGGACACTGACGGGACAGTTTTAAACAAGGATTGTGGACACAGCAATGGAGGGACACTGATTGTGGACACAGCAATGGAGGGACACTGACGGGACAGTTTTAAACAAGGATTGTGGACACAGCAATGGAGGGACACTGACGGGACAGTATTAAACAAGGATTGTGGACACAGCAATGGAGGGACACTGATTGTGGACACAGCAATGGAGGGACACTGACGGGACAGTTTTAAACAAGGATTGTGGACACAGCAATGGAAGGACACTGACGGGACGGTATTAAACAAGGATTGTGGACACAGCAATGGAGGGACACTGAAGGGGCAGTATTAAACAAGGATTGTGGACACACCAATTTAGGGACACTGACGGGACAGTATTAAATAAGGATTGTGGACACAGCAATGGAGGGACACTGACGGGACAGTATTAAACAAGGATTGTGGACACAGCAATGGAGGGACACTGACGGGACAGTATTAAACAAGGATTGTGTACATAGCAATGGAGGAACACTGACGGGACAGTATTAAACAAGGATTGTGGACACAGCAATGGAGGGACACTGACGGGACAGTATTAAACAAGGATTGTGGACACAGCAATGGAGGGACACTGACGGGACAGTATTAAACAAGGATTGTGGACACAGCAATGGAGGGACACTGACGGGACAGTTTTAAACAACGATTGTGGACACAGCAATGTAGGGACACTGACGGGACAGTATTAAACAAGGATTGTGGACACAGCAATGGAGGGACACTGACGGGACAGTATTAAACATGGATTGTGGACACAGCAATGTAGGGACACTGACGGGACAGTATTAAACAAGGATTGTAGACACAGCAATGTAGGGACACTGACGGGACAGTATTAAACAAGGATTGTGGACACACCAATTTAGCGACACTGACAGGACAGTATTAAACAAGGATTGTGGACACAGCAATGGAGGGACACTGACGGGACAGTTTTAAACAAGGATTGTGGACACAGCAATGGAGGGACACTGATTGTGGACACAGCAATGGAGGGACACTGACGGGACAGTTTTAAACAAGGATTGTGGACACAGCAATGGAAGGACACTGACGGGACAGTATTAAACAAGGATTGTGGACACAGCAATGGAGGGACACTGAAGGGGCAGTATTAAACAAGGAGTGTGGACACACCAATTTAGGGACACTGACGGGACAGTACTAAACAAGGATTGTTGACACAGCAATAGAGGGACACTGACGGGACAGTATTAAACAAGGATTGTGGACACAGCAATGGAGGGACACTGACGGGACAGTATTAAACAAGGATTGTGGACACAGCAATGTAGGGACACTGACGGGACAGTATTAAACAAGGATTGTGGACACAGCAATGGAGGGACACTGACGGGACAGTATTAAACAAGGATTGTGGACACAGCAATGTAGGGACACTGACGGGACAGTATTAAACAAGGATTGTAGACACAGCAATGTAGGGACACTGACGGGACAGTATTAAACAAGGATTGTGGACACACCAATTTAGCGACACTGACAGGACAGTATTAAACAAGGATTGTGGACACAGCAATGGAGGGACACTGACGGGACAGTTTTAAACAAGGATTGTGGACATAGCAATGGAGGGACACTGATTGTGGACACAGCAATGGAGGGACACTGACGGGACAGTTTTAAACAAGGATTGTGGACACAGCAATGGAAGGACACTGACGGGACAGTATTAAACAAGGATTGTGGACACAGCAATGGAGGGACACTGAAGGGACAGTATTAAACAAGGATTGTGGACACAGCAATTTAGGGACACTGACGGGACAGTATTAAACAAGGATTGTGGACACAGCAATGGAGGGACACTGACGGGACAGTATTAAACAAGGATTGTGGACACAGCAATGGAGGGACACTGACGGGACAGTATTATACAAGGATTGTGGACACAGCAATGGAGGGACACTGACGGGACAGTTTTAAACAAGGATTGTGGACACAGCAATGGAGGGACACTGACGGGACAGTATTAAACAAGGATTGTGGACACAGCAATGGAAGGACACTGACGGGACAGTATTAAACAAGGATTGTGGACACAGCAATGGAGGGACACTGACGGGACAGTATTAAACAAGGATTGTGGACACAGCAATGGAGGGACACTGACGGGACAGTATTAAACAAGGATTGTGGACACAGCAATGGAGGGACACTGACGGGACAGTATTAAACAAGGATTGTGGACACAGCAATGGAGGGACACTGACGGGACAGTATTAAACAAGGATTGTGGACACAGCAATGGAGGGACACTGACGGGACAGTATTAAACAAGGATTGTGGACACAGCAATGGAGGGACACTGACGGGACAGTATTAAACAAGGATTGTGGACACACCAATTTAGGGACACTGACGGGACAGTATTAAACAAGGATTGTGGACACAGCAATGGAGGGACACTGACGGGACAGTATTAAACAAGGATTGTGGACACAGCAATGGAGGGACACTGACGGGACAGTATTAAACAAGGATTGTGGACACAGCAATGGAGGGACACTGACGGGACAGTATTAAACAAGGATTGTGGACACAGCAATGGAGGGACACTGACGGGACAGTATTAAACAAGGATTGTGGACACAGCAATGGAGGGACACTGACGGGACAGTATTAAACAAGGATTGTGGACACAGCAATGGAGGGACACTGACGGGACAGTATTAAACAAGGATTGTGGACACAGCAATGGAGGGACACTGACGGGACAGTATTAAACAAGGATTGTGGACACAGCAATAGAGGGACACTGACGGGACAGTATTAAACAAGGATTGTGGACACAGCAATAGAGGGACACTGACGGGACAGTATTAAACAAGGATTGTGGACACAGCAATAGAGGGACACTGACGGGACAGTATTAAACAAGGATTGTGGACACAGCAATAGAGGGACACTGACGGGACAGTATTAAACAAGGATTGTGGACACAGCAATGGAGGGACACTGACGGGACAGTATTAAACAAGGATTGTGGACATAGCAATGGAGGGACACTGATGTGACAGTATTAAACAAGGATTGTGGACACAGCAATGGAGGGACACTGACGGGGCAGTATTAAACAAGGATTGTGGACACAGCAATAGAGGGACACTGATGGGACAGTAATAAGGATTTGGGTTCCAGTAGCATAGGGACTTCGGTAGACAATAGGGAAGTGCTGCTTGCCTCCTCCCCCCCCCCCCCCCCCCCTCCCCATTATTTGCAATCCTGGTGACAGTCTTAACGACGTTATTTAGATCAACGACTGACTCGTACAAGTTATTGGGTGACGTGTGCACGTCGTGTTGTGGTGCGAAACAACGGCTAAGATTAGTAACTCATGAATATATGCGTGTCCTCTCGTCACCTCTCCTCGTGTTAATGCGCTATCGTCGTTATTTCGGTAGATGGCTCGGTTATTTTCGCTGACTGGGGCCGCAGGTGACTTTCCCAACTCTACAACCGGTTCTTGTAGCCGCCGTCAAACAGAATTCACGTGCTGCTCAACTAACTAAATTATTATTTTTAAAAGGTGCCCATGGCGAGCGTGATTGAACGCTGAGTGTCAAAGTCACACTATTACACTTTTAAATTCTGTGTTGGCACTTAAATGAGTGTCCCTTTTACAATATAACGTACTGCGGAGGAATGAATGAATGCCCACTATACACAGTTTAAACAATCTGTATGAAGTAGAACACGGTGCCCACTATACACAGTTTAAACAATCTGAATGAAGTATAAAATGGTGCCCACTATACACAGTTTAAACAATCTGAATGATATATAACACGGTGTCCACTATACGCAGTTTAACAATCTGTATGACGTATAACACGGTGCCCACTATACACAGTTTAAACAATCTGAATGACGTATAACACGGTGTCCAATATACACAGTTTAAACAATCTGAATGACGTATAACACGATGCCCAATATACACAGTTTAAACAATCTGAATGACGTATAACACGGTGCCCACTATACACAGTTTAAACAATCTGAATGACGTATAACACGGTGCCCACTATACACAGTTTAAACAATCTGAATGAAATATAACACGGTGCCCACTATACACAGTTTAAACAATCTGAATGAAATATAACACGGTGCCCAATATACACAGTTTAAACAATCTGAATGAAATATAACACCGTGCCCACTATACACAGTTTAAACAATCTGAATGAAGTATAACACGGTGCCCACTATACACAGTTTAAACAATCTGAATGAAGTATAACACGGTGCCCACTATACACAGTTTAAACAATCTGAATGAAATATAACACGGTGCCCAATATACACAGTTTAAACAATCTGAATGAAATATAACACAGTGCCCACTATACACAGTGTAAACAATCTGAATGAAGTATAACACAGTGCCCACTATACACAGTTTAAACAATCTGAATGACGTATAACACGATGCCCACTCTACACAGTTTAAACAATCTGAATGACGTATAACACGGTGCCCTCTATACACAGTTTAAATATTCTGTACGACGTATAACACGGTGCCCACTATACACAGTTTAAATATTCTGTACGACGTATAACACGATGCCCACTCTACACAGTTTAAACAATCTGTATGACGTATAACACGGTGCCCACTATGCGCAGTTTAAACAATCTGTATGACGTATAACACGATGCCCACTCTACACAGTTTAAACATTCTGTACGACGTATAACACGGTGCCCACTCTACACAGTTTAAATAATATTTATGACGTATAACACGGTTCCCACTATGCCCAGTTTAAACAATCTGTATGACGTATAACACGGTGCCCACTATACACAGTTTAAACAATCTGAATGACGTATAACACGGTGCCCACTATACACAGTTTAAACAATCTGTATGACGTATAACACGGTGCACACTGTATACAGTTTAAACAATCTGTATGACGTATAACACTGTGGACACTATACACAGTTTAAACAATCTGTATGAAGTATAACACGGTGCCCACTATACACAGTTTAAACAATCTGAATGACGTATAACACGGTGGACACTATACACAGTTTAAACAATCTGAATGAAGTATAACACGGTGCACACTATACACAGTTTAAATAATCTGAATGACGTATAACACGGTGCACACTATACACAGTTTAAACAATCTGTATGACGTATAACACGGTGCACACTATACACAGTTTAAACAATCTGTATGACGTATAACACTGTGGACACTATACACAGTTTAAACAATCTGTATGACGTATAACACGGTGCACACTATACACAGTTTAAACAATCTGTATGACGTATAACACTGTGGACACTATACACAGTTTAAACAATCTGTATGACGTATAACACGGTGCACACTATACACAGTTTAAACAATCTGTATGACGTATAACACTGTGGACACTATACACAGTTTAAACAATCTGTATGACGTATAACACGGTGCACACTATACACAGTTTAAACAATCTGAATGACGTATAACACGGTGGACACTATACACAGTTTAAACAATCTGAATGAAGTATAACACGGTGCACACTATACACAGTTTAAATAATCTGAATGACGTATAACACGGTGCACACTATACACAGTTTAAACAATCTGTATGACGTATAACACGGTGCATACTATACACAGTTTAAACAATCTGAATGAAGTATAACACGGTGCACACTATACACAGTTTAAACAATCTGAATGACGTATTACACGGTGTACACTATACACAGTTTAAACAATCTGTATGACGTATAACACGGTGCATACTATACACAGTTTAAACAATCTGAATGAAGTATAACACGGTGCACACTATACACAGTTTAAACAATCTGAATGACGTATAACACGGTGGACACTATACACAGTTTAAACAATCTGAATGAAGTATAACACGGTGCACACTATACACAGTTTAAATAATCTGAATGACGTATAACACGGTGCACACTATACACAGTTTAAACAATCTGTATGACGTATAACACGGTGCACACTATACACAGTTTAAACAATCTGAATGAAGTATAACACGGTGTACACTATACACAGTTTAAACAATCTGTATGACGTATAACACGGTGCACACTATACACAGTTTAAACAATCTGAATGACGTATTACACGGTGTACACTATACACAGTTTAAACTGGCTAATGAAACCTACTAACTTTGGTTCTGCTGTCCATGTCCACAGAGTTACGTCAGCTCTGTTTTGATTGGTCCAATGAACTATCTCTTCGAAACGCGACTTTACAGGTTCGGTTTAAAAGACATTGGATTGTAATACACAAAAAGTACTTTTAACAAGTGTCACTATGGCATGATTAAAATTTGCTTTCTCAGACCATAACTGCTTCTAAATACTTATTGAGTTTTTATAAACATTTTCGAAATGGTTTGGAGTATGTCATGTAGAGGTTTGCGGAAATAATCAATTATAAAACCAAAGTGGACAAGTTAATTTTTGCTTCTACCGCCCATTCAATGTGGAGCGTTGCTGTAGAATGTGTAGGGTATTGTCGGACTATATAATGATGGGGCAGGAACGTGTAAATCGTGCTGCGTGTCGTTCTACTAACAGATGAAAACAGAACCAGTCTTACAGGCGACTTGCACCGTGAGAACATCTTAGTCGGGGTCAAGTCTGTCTGGCCACTAGACTGGTTAAAGCTTGGCTGTTTTCTTTAACGACACCACTAGGGCACAATGCTTTATTAATCATCGGCTAGTAGATGTAAAAAGTTTGACAATTTTAACTCAAAGTCTTAGAGAGGAAATCCACTACATTTCTCTATTAGCTAGAAGGGATCTTTTGTATGCACCATCCCACAGACAGGACAGTTACACATGTCACGGTCTTTGATATACCAGTCGTGGTGCACTGATGGTTCCACTAGACTGTCACTCGTCTCACCGTAACGGTCGTGCACCTATGTGTCTGTCTTGTTACGTCGCATGTCAAATGTAATGTTATTTTTTAGCATTTAGAGTGTGTAGTATTTGTTGGCATTAAAAAAAACAGTACTACCGTATACAGACTTAGAATGTGTATTCAAATTGTATCTTTACCAATGACATATTCCAAAAGATATTCTGACATGGCCATAACTGCTCCTATATGTATTATTGGCAAATGGCAGAAGGCAAAAAGAGGACAGAAGAATTTCTCCTTGAACTCTTATTTATGGTGATTCTCAATAGGATAATGTGCATCTTATTTTGTTTTGGTGATTTTCCTGAATTAACGAGATAGGTTAACGGCTACATAGAGCGAGAAGAAACTCGATATCCACGTGTCACCTGCAGATACGTTAATATCTGTTAATTAGTGAGCGTGCACGGAGAACAGTGATTGGGTTTCATGCTAGACTGATACTCCGTCCGTTAATGACAGAAACCAGTCACTCGTTACCTTCAGAACGGAAACACAATACACTGTGACGTCAGCAAACACGGGCAGAATGTAACAAACACAATACACCGTGACGTCAGCAAACACGGGCAGAATGTAACAAACACCATACACCGTGATGTCAGCAAACACGGGCAGAATGTAACAAACACAATACACCGTGACGTCTGCAAACACAGGTAGAATGTAATAAACATAATACCGGAAGTCGTTTTTGTCTGATTAGTGTACAGAAAGGGAAAGTCAGAAAGTGGTTTGGCATAATGAAGTTAGCTGTCTTAGTTTGGCTCACCCCAAATACAGGGAAGATAACTCAATATTGGAATGCTGGCGGATCCGCCAAACAAAATTCACTTCTTACAGGGTAAAATATAGCGAGATAATCTAGCAGGTTTGCCCCCTTCTCTCTAGTAAAATACGATCTGGTATCCTTACACTTTAAAATTGCACTTCTTTCGTCCTTCAAGAAACACATCTGTATTAGTGTGTTCTGATGTCTTAGTCCCATGTCTTTTAGGTATGGAACGTGAATAAATGAATGAATGAATGTTTAACGCCCACCCCAGCGAGAAAAATACATCGGTTATTGGGTGTCAAACTATGGTATATGCAAACATTAAGTGATGATCAACATCAATATAAAAATGCAACTGAAAAATTAAAACACAGCGTAAAGAACTGTGCAAAAATATAAATATCACAGATAGGAAAAATTAACATTCAGAATAAAAGCCCATATCACGAAGAAATTGTAATAAAAGTTCTGTATGGAATAGAAATGATTCCAGGTTAGGAACGATGAAGACATAGCTGACATATCTACATGTCATCATAGCAGTTTATATTCTACTGCGCTCCATCCTGTTTAGGTTTGGGGTTTCCAAGCTAGTCTTGGGAGTGGCAGTCCTTCTACAGGCGGTGCAGTAGGGATGAAACATTTTGTTATAGATCTTCTATGGAGTGGCAGTCCTCCTACAGGCGGTGCAGTATGGATGAAACATTTTGTTACGGATCTTCTATGGAGTGGCAGTCCTCATACAGGCGGTGCAGTAGGGATGAAACATTTTGTTATAGATCTTCTATGGAGTGGCAGTCCTCCTACAGGCGGTGCAGTAGGGATAAAACATTTTGTAACGGATCTTCTATGGAGTGTCTTGTGCAAAGATACGATTTTGATCACGGAATACGGTTTTGTGTCATCCATATTTTGTTTACTTGTGTTTTGTTGTTTATTTTTTGTTATTGTTTTTTGTTTTTTTGTTGTTGTTTTTTTTTTTGGGGGGGGGGGTTGTTGTTTGTTTTGGGGGTTTTTTTCGTTTGTTTATTTGAGGAATCCTTGTTTGTTTGTTTCAAGTATATGTACCCTCTTTTTAAATGACCTGTAGTGATGTCAGTACTGTAATTTGGATGGTGTGTATATACATATATATTACAGTATATATTTTTTCTTTTCTTTGGTCCTTACAAGGATCTGTCTACCGTAGTGATGTAATTGTCTATGTCAAATAGATGCCAAACACATGTCAACGTACGACAGAATGCTGCTAATCACAGACGTAAACTTGCGGTGTTTTGTGAAATTGGCCCCAGGTCTGTAGGAATATTACCTGAAGTCTGGAGTAGGCGGAATTGGGTGTCTCAATATTCTAGCACATAGCCGTCGGAAGAGTGGGTGGGTGGGGGCAGGGGGACTACCTCCTCAACTCTGAAAATAATCTCCTCGCCTCCTCACCTCCTCACCTCCAACCAAAGTGAATTAATATATAATACCTCCCCCAGTTCTTTTTTTTTTTTTGTCAAAAAGCTTATTTCCATGAAATGCCAAATTTACATCCGTGTTATATACCCACGTGGCTTGGGTATATTATACACACACATATACATAATAAATACTATACATCCTATTTGAAGAAATAACATCGCAATTAATGAAAAATAGCTATGTACATCTATTACGTGATAGGGATTGGCAAAGTCATGGAGGATAGTTATATTAGTAAGAAAATTAAGGAAATGTTTTATCTCCAGCTGAAAGGATGTTTCCATCAGCGTAAAAATAAACTAATTGGAATTGATGGACTTATTGTTATTATTATTTAAAGTATTAATTTTAAAGAGGTAAAATGCCCCATTTTTCTGTGAAGCGGTCTTCATTGTACCCTAAAATATATTTTTCTATTGTTCGATAATATTTTATAAAACTAAGAGCTTCCATAAATTTGTGTAGTTTTTCTTTATGTTTACAACTATATATGTATCAATGTAACAATTAGATGATTTATTAAAATGCTTTGACTAGGGATACCCGGCAAAACATCTTGAATATTTAATTTAATAACTGATCCTATCTTTGTTTCGAGCCAAATTTCAAATGTTTTCCATATTTGATTAGAGTGATGGCAATAGAAAAATATATGTTCCAAAGATTCTGGTTCGTTAGCACAAAAACTGCATTTATTATCCGCCTGTATGCCACATATACAGAGATAGGTATTTGTTGTCAAAATACAATGTATAAGCTCGAATTGAAAGTTTTTAGTTTTATTGTCAGGGGTAATTTGTTTTATAATTTCAAAACAATTTGACAAATGACCTTCAGTAATATTTGTATTAAGTTTCTGTGACCATTTATTCGCAATATGTAATGCAGAAAACACTTTTGATTTTATATATAAATAGTAAATAAATTTATAGGTTTTCGATTTTTGTATTCTTTTTAAAATATTATCATTATCTGGGGTTTCCAAAGTTAACATATGTCCTTTTATTTTGCGTAACCAATATTTTGGAATATATGAAAGTATTTTAAAGTATAGTAAATAATTACCACTTAGGTTATATTCATTTTTAACTCTTATGAATCGCTTTATCATACCATTCGGTGTAAATAAATCACATACCGATTTTCGACCCTTTTCATACCAATGTAGCAACTGTTTTATTAATTTAGGTGGAATAAAATTTAATAGTGAGGTTTGTATAAATTGGTTTCCGTTTTGAAATTAATTTTCCTGTAGTAATGCATAATTACTGACTACATCTTTCCAGAATAAATTTTGAACACATATTGAATTCTTAAGTAATTGTTTTTCCTGAAATGAAAAAAAGGTTTAAACTTCCAAAGTCAAGTAATATTGTCTTTGGCAACTTTTGCATACTGATAAAGTGAAAGCTATTGAGTCTTTAATGAATATTTGGTCAAGTAGAACTTTAACACCATTATTTATGGCAAAACTAAATCATTTATTTTCGGCCATTCCAAATCCGACTACTAATTTAATACTAGAATTTCAAAAGAAACTTTTTAAATTTATATGGAAAGGAAAACCAGATAAGGTCAAACGTGTACAAATGAATTACAATATTAGAGATGGAGGTATTAAAGTTCCCAATGTCCAAATGTTTATTATGGCACAAAAGATTACGTGGATCAAACATTATGTACAAGTTCTAATTTGAAATGGAAATTGTTAACACTAAACGTGATTGATAAGTTTGACCATATAATGGAATTTGATCCAAATTATATTGAAAAAAATATTGTGCCAACAGTAAAAAATAACTTCTTGAAAGACATGTTATTGGCTTGGTGTACATACCTCAAAACATGTAAGAACAAACTCAGTAGTGACAATGACATACAGTCTCAATTTATTTGGTATAATGATGACATTAAAATAAATAATAAATCAGTATTTTATAAAGACTGGTATGAAGCAGGGGTTACGTATATAAATGACTTAATAGATGACAATGGTAAATTTTATACATATGAACAATTTATTACAATATATAATGTTAAAATTAATTTTATACATTACTATAGTATTTTTAGTGCAGTCAAGCGGTATTGCAAGATACATAAAATAAAACAATTCAAAATAAAACTAAAAAAAAACATTCTTCCTTACAATAATTCTAAACTCAACATAAACTGAAAAGGCAGTAAAAATTATTATAATTTATTGCTTGGATCAAAAGTTCAAAAAAAACCTCATACAATTTAAAATGGGAAATTGAGTTAAACTGTCATTATCAAGAATACGATTGGAAACTTATGAATGCAATGCCGTTTCGCTGCACGGACAACACAGAATTAAGATGGTTTCAGTATAAAATTATCCACAGAATATTACCAGATAACCGTTTTTTACATACCATAGGATATATTGAGTTTCCACTTTGTTCCTTTTGTAAAGATGAAATATCAACATTAATTCATTTATTTTTTGACTGTAGTAAAATTAATCCCATTTGGAAAGGG
The DNA here is from genome assembly GCF_016097555.1 of Gigantopelta aegis. Lineage (NCBI taxonomy): Eukaryota > Metazoa > Mollusca > Gastropoda > Neomphalida > Peltospiridae > Gigantopelta > Gigantopelta aegis. Next base: position 52,122 of record NW_024537371.1, on the reverse strand, counting down.
TTGACAGAATGGATCCTTGAAAAAACAGGTATATCAATAAATTTTACAAAAGAAAATGTAATTTTGGGTTTTAGAACAAGTAACAATGATCCAATTAATTTAATTATATTATTAACTAAGCAGATTATATTTAAGAGTCACTTGAAAAGTTATACATGTATTCCAAATATGGAATGGATTAAAAAAGAATTAGATATATATTATAATATTACAAAACGTTTACCCTTTCCAAGTGAGAATATGATAAAAAAAAAAAATTTTGGTCAGTGTGTCATAATTTATTTAAGGAATAAATTTAATTATTATTTATTTATTTTAATTTTTCTAATTTATGATTTTTTACTTTTCTCTTTTTTTCTTTTCCATATTCACTTTCATATAACATTGCTGTTGTAGTAAAAATTGTATCTTGATGTTGCTATATATTGCTGTTGAATGTACATGTATGTACGTATGTATGTAAATGTTTATCATATGTATGTATGGTTATATAAACAAAAATGGTTAAATAAAATAAAAATAATAATTAAAAAAAAACTTTTGTCACAAACCATCTGATGTTATTAGTCTTTTTACCCAAGTTACTTTTAAGTATCTGCAAAATGACAAAGGATCAATCATTTTAAGTCCTCCATGTTTATACTCATCAATTAGTAAATTTCTCTTAATTTTGTCTCTCTTACCATTCCAGATAAATTTGTATATAATGTATTGAACTGTTTGAAAAATAAATTATCTGGGTTTGGAGGAGCAATAAATAAATGTGTGAAAAGTGGAAGAATTTGTGACTTTATAATGATTATTTTACCATTAATAGTTAATGTTCTGTTTGACCACGAAAATATAATCCTTCTCTCTTTGCATACCGGTAATTGTTTTTCAAAGTTAAGTGAACACATTTTCTGGAGTTCCGTTGAAAACATTATGCCGGGAATTTTAAAAGGTTCTTTAGACCATTTTAGTGGAATATGTGGGCATAACTGCTCATTAGAGTTTATTTTTGAACCAAACCATGTTGCCGTACACTTATCTGTGTTTATCTTAAGGCCTGAACAAGAAGCAAAATCATCTAATATTTTCATAACTTCAGTTAAGCTTTTGTCTGATCCATCTAAGGTAAAGTTAGTGTCATCTGCATACTGAAAAATACAATATTCTTGATTATTGATGTTTATTCCCTTAATTTCCGTATTACGCTTGACAGCGGCAGACAGCAACTCGACACATATGATGAATAAGTACGGTGTAAGTGGGTCGCCTTGCCTACAGCCTCGTTCGCATTTAAAGAAATCTGAAAGATAGCCGAGATTTAAAACCGCACTATTGCTATTATATAACAATACTTTTATCCATTTTCTAAAGGAATGTCCAAAGTTAAAAGCTTCTAATGTTTTGTCTATAAATTCCCATTCAACAGTATCAAATGTTTTTTCAAAATCCATTGTAAGCAGTAAACCTGGAATTTTATTTATGTCACAATAGTTCAATAAATCATATATAACCCTAGTATTTTCACCTATAAATCTCCCTTTTAAAAATCTTGTTTGAGACTAACTTATTATATTTGACAAAACAGTTTTCATTCTAAAGGCTATAACGCTGGAAGCAATTTTACGATCTACATTTAATAATGTTATAGAACGCCAGTTTTTTAGATACCGTCTGTCCCGACCTTCTTGTTTATGACGCATCTGAGAAAAATATAGCAATATTTTATACGACAATTTTCGGCTATTTTGTAGGTTCTTTGATCAAATATATAAACTAAATACAATATATTGTCTTCAAGTGGTGGACGGGGGCGGGACCTAGTCCATTAGTAAAGCGTTCACCTAATGTGCGGTCGGTCTAGGATCGATCCCCGTCGGTTGGTATATTGGACCATTTCTCGTTCCAGCCAGTGCACCACGACTGGTATATCAAAGGTCGTGGTATGTGTTATCCTGTATGTGAGATGGTGCATATAAAATATCTTTTACTACTATTTAAAAATGTACGGGTCAAAATTACCAATGTTTGACATCCAATAGCAGATGATTAACACATCAATGTGCTCTAGTGGTATCGTTAAACAAAACAAAACTTTAACTTTCAATTGAGGGACCTAACCTCCCCCGCACACACAGATGTACAAGACACTGAATGTACACTTATTACTCGGGGTAAGTGTATCTGGGGTTATGAGTAACTGTGTGTGAACTCGTGGCAGAGATTAATTAGCCATTTTATGATAAAGAGACTACACATGAAGCGATATCACGTCCTGCAAGTTTGTCACGATACGCAGGGTACGCATGCGCGCAATCTCCTTCCCAGGTGTGTCCAGGTGATATAGGCGAAGCTATGTACGGGAAGGTGACAGACCAGTTCAGGCGTTAAGCGATCAAGAGAATGGAGATTGGATTAAAAGCAGTCAGGGCGCTTGTGATAAGTTTTCTCATTTGTAACGGTAAGCTTTTATAAACAAACGAGTAATTCTTTTTTGTTTTTGCTTTTTAAAAATAGTTTCGTTCCTTTTGCATATATAGATTTTTTTTCTTTAGATATTTATTTTTTAAAATGGAGAAAAAAATGCAAAGAAGAAAAGGAAGAAAAGAAGAAATAGTTTATATGTTTGACTATCTCTAGGTTTAGTTTCCAGGCACAAGCGATGTTTGACTATATCTAGGTTTAGTTTCCAAGCACAAGCGATGTTTGACTGTCTCTAGGTTTAGTTTCCAGGCACAAGCGATGTTTGACTGTCTCTAGGTTTAGTTTCCAGGCACAAGCGATGTTTAACTGTATCTAGGTTTAGTTTCCAGGCACAAGCGATGTTTGACTATATCTAGGTTTAGTTTCCAGGCACAAGCGATGTTTGACTATATCTAGGTTTCAGATTTAGTTTCCAGGCACAAGCAATGTTTGACTATATCTAGGTTTCAGATTTAGTTTCCAGGCACAAGCGATGTTTGACTGTCTCTAGGTTTCAGATTTAGTTTCCAGGCACAAGCGATGTTTGACTATATCTAGGTTTAGTTTCCAGGCACAAGCGATGTTTGACTATATCTAGGTTTAGTTTCCAGGCACAAGCGATGTTTGACTATATCTAGTTTTCAGATATAGTTTCCAGGCACAAGCGATGTTTGACTATATCTAGGTTTCAGATTTAGTTTCCAGGCACAAGCGATGTTTGACTATATCTAGGTTTCAGATTTAGTTTCCAGGCACAAGCGATGTTTGACTATATCTAGGTTTTAGATTTAGTTTCCAGGCACAAGCGTTGTTTGACTATATCTAGGTTTCAGATTTAGTTTCCAGGCACAAGCGATGTTTGACTGTCTCTACGCGACAGACCGTCATCTCTGTTCGTGTCAGTTATATTGATTATACTGTCTGCTAATCGTCTCAATCGTAGATGCTTCTAACAGCATTCTAAGAAAGTTTAGTTTAGTCTTTGTATCATATAATACATCCTACAATACATCCTATAATACATCATATAATACAATACATAATACATCATATAATACATCCTATAATACATCATATAATACAATACATAATACATCCTATAATACAATACATAATACATCCTATAATACAATACATAATACATCCTATAATACAATACATAATACATCCTATAATACTTAAACGAGTAAAAGTTATCTGGCCAGTCACTCCCCTGCCACGAGTCCTCTGCTTCGCCGGCGTTGGGTGTAATATGCATGTATGTTTGATACCATTACCAATTGCGTGAGTAACTAATAATTACGTATATTAAATATATCAAATACCAACTCCGTGAGTAACTAATAACTATGCAAGGAATATTAATTATAACAAGTACACATACTGCGACAGATATTAATAATTGTATATTAAATATAACATATATCTACTGTCAGTAAATATGTATATAAAATATACTGATGCCCATATGACGAACATGCTGTGTTTTATTTCGGAGATAATTGCTTTTTGATAATAACTCATTGTAGTAACTAGGTGTAAAATATTAGGTTTAGCTTTGAGTTTCGAAATATATTTGTCTGTCTGTCTGTCTGTCTGTATGTCTGTCTGTCTGTCTGTATGTATGTCTGTATGTATATATGTATGTATGCATGTCTCGCTACCTGGGCTATCTAGTGATACGTTCGTCCACCAGTCCGTCCGTCCATCCGTTCCTCGGTTTGTCTGGCTGCCAATATGTGATCTAATATTGTAACTAAATCTCAATGTGTTCGGCTCTTGTAATACCATCGTGCTTCAGCAGTTTTCGCCTTATGTCTGTAGATTAAACACGTGCATATTACTGTTCAAAACATTTGAAGAAGAACGAAATAACAATGGAGAATGAATGAACGAACGAATAAATGAATGAATGAAGAAACCAAAAACAAAGCAAAATTGAGATTGAATGAATGAATGAATGAATGAAAAGAAAGATATCTCCCGTCAATTACAAAAGGCCATTTTGAAACATCACCTGTGTCACGTGTAATTGTGCAGTATTAGAATAATGATCAACTCAGGGAACTAATTGAGGTATTGGCGCATCACTAAGCAGATGACCGTAATAAATGCTAATAAAGTTTAAACACCTTCGGCACCTGGGGCCACATTAGGATTTGGTGCAAGTGAAGCATTTATCTTCCATAAACACTGGCTTCTATCACGACTTGATGCAGTAAAGCTAGTTTTATGAGTAAACTCGCTTTATACGGTCACATTTAAGTCGGCGCTCAGTAACTGCAGGTTAATGTAAATTGCAGATTCAGCGAAATCGTGAGAAGGTTAATCCGAAATCGTCAACTCCAGGTTAGCGGAAAATGTCTACTAAACTGGAAACGGTAAAGACAATAATAAAACGTTTACCTTAACGTTAGTTTATGTGCATCGTGTTCTTACCTTGTTACCTTCAATCTACATGATCGTTCAGTTAGTTTATGTGCGTCGTGTTCTTACCTTCTTACCTTCAATCTACATGATCGTTCAGTTAGTTTATGTGCGTCGTGTTCTTACCTTCTTACCTTCAATCTACATGATCGTTCAGTTAGTTTATGTGCGTCGTGTTCTTACCTTGTTACCTTCAATCTACATGATCGTTCAGTTAGTTATCTGCCAATATTTAACATTTGCACATTTAAAAGACGTCTAGATATAACAAGATAGCCTTTCAGTCAGGTTTATTTGCTGCAAATGTCAGTTTTAAAAACATTGACATAAGCAGGCTCAAAATTGCCGTTGGTGGACGGTTTCACACATTGCAATTCTTTTAAAAATTGCCGTGGGAGACAAATTCTTAAGTTCGAGCCCTGGTGAAACGTATGCTGCAGTGTCTAAAAACTAGTCAACACTGTGTACATCAGATTTGTAAGCTCTCTGTTCATTGAAATTAGTCTATAAAAACAGGAATTGAATAAACACCGTTTCCATTACAAGTATTTCAGTTTATAAAACAGCATACTGTTGTATGAATACCCAACTATTTGTGAATATCTGATGCAAGTGTGTAAAACACTTTCATGAATAGTCAATTCCCAGTTTATTCTCTACCCACAATGTTCTGTGATGTTTTTAACTGCGCATTCTGTCTGTGCGTCGTCGCGACGGCTATAAAGCGGTGACATGCCAAGCATGTTGCTGCCCCGAGGCTGACAACGTTGATGAATTAATACACCGACTCGTCCCCCTGGCGGCGAGGACGGGCCGATGTGGTCGCCATGACAGATGGGCTTAACTCTAAACCTTATAAACCTCGGTCGAACACATTCACAGACCAACAGTGTCATAGTCTAATTTATCAAAATACTCAGTTACAGCCTAATGTATTCAATATTTACAACCAAAGTCTGATTTATCACAAGTTAGCGGGGAGTGACTCAGTGTTGGCTTGATATGTGTCAGGTCCTAAGTTCGAACCTTCTCGGTGAAACCATATGCTCTCTCTCTCTCTCTCTCTCTCTCTCTCTCTCTCTCTCTCTCTCTCTCTCTCTCTCTCTCAATACAGCTTAAGCCGCCATTGTTTTTATGGGAATGGTTTGTTAGCATTTTAATTTCTTTTATTCCTCTTGTTTTTTTTTTTTTTTTTTTTTTTGTTTTTTTTTTGTTGTTTTTTTTAATTTTTATTCCTCTTGTTTTGTTTTGGGTTTTTTCTTTTAATTTCTTTAGTAGATTTAGCTTCGTGATCAAAATAGGCGGGTGTGGTCATTAAAAATGAATCAGGGCACAGTAATACTAGTATAACGCCCATTTCAAACAATGTCTTGCCATTCTGGCACACACGTTTCGTCAGGGTTATGCTATTCAATGTCTCCTGAAGGATTTTAAAAATATACATTTATGACTAATATTTCGACGCTGTTCCCCGATGTGACGCAGGCTCACTAACACGATGTCTCATGATATACCCTATTTGGATCTTGTACACCTTGTAAGTGCTCTTTCATCTTTTCCGTGCACTATGTTCCTCGTTGAGACAACTACTGGTGAATGACTCCGCCTTGGTGAACACTCGACATTATCACAGTTTGTGATCATCCTACAGTTGTAATCAAAGTAGCCACACTTCTACATTGTGCAGTGCAGAGACGCTATTCACTGCTGTAACCGTATGTCTCATCTGTTCTTCACAACTGTATGTTTTAGTTTTGTATTGCTGTAAGTGGTGTGTAATACTTAACGCAATTAATAGTCTAGCAGCGATTCGCGAGTACATGTCAACACAACTATTTAAATGTCAATGAACTCTGCATTGTACAGGTTTAGATTTGTCTAACCACTCTTGGGAGCGGCAGTCCTCTTTATGGCGGAGTGAGGGGTAGTCTTGTGAGGTGGCAGTCCTCTTTATGGCGGAGTAAGGAATAGTTTCTGTGAAATGGCAGTCGTCTTTATGGCGGAGTAAGGATTATTGTTCTGAAGTGGCAGTCTTCTTACCGGAGGAATGCTTGACAGTAACTCATAGGACAAGTCGTGATATCGCCAAAATAGTTGTATAACTCTGCATTGAACAGATATACAGCTACCGGCCTCGATGGTGTCGTGGTTAACACATCGGACATAAGGTGTTGGCTACTGGGTTCGCATCCCGGTACCGGCTCCCACCACGAGTGAGTTTTAACGACTCAATGGCTAGGTGTAAGACCACTGTACCGACTTCTCTCTTACTAACAACAAACAACTAACCATTAACCCACTGTCAGGGACAGACAGCCCACATAGCTGAGGTGTGTGTCCGGGAAAGCGTGCTTGAACCGTAATTGGATATAAGCCCGAACATAAGTGGGAAAAGGGGGAAAATACGACTTTGAAAATGGTTTCGTCGTTCAAATTTGGCATACCAATCACGGAACTGTGCACAGAAAGAAACCGAGTACATAGTGGACAATCAATTTACTGGAGGCGCGCGTCTAACTACAGTTATTTCTCCCTCATACTGACTCTGTACATGACTGAATCAAAGGGTATCTTTACAACTCACAATCTTTATCAAACCAGTGATTACATAAGGTGGTTAAGTTGTCTTTCACTAAAATAACGAGAACGTGCATGGTATAAAAATAACACGTCATGTGTATTAGTCAGTGATGGATGTGTCATAACGTGAAATGTCGGGACGGTCACTGTCTGTCATAAAACAGGTTTCAAAAGGTTGATCACTATCAAAAGATAACCAGAATACATAAAAGTAATACTGTGCGTTTCGTATTCTTTTACTTTATTCTTTGTTTTATGTTATTGTGACGGGGGTATTGTTGTTGTTGTGTTGGTGCTTGTGTGTTTTGTTTGGGGGTCTTTTTTTGTGTCTTTTTTCTTTCTTTTTACTTTTTAGTTGTAGACGTTCTCATATGGTGTTCGTATTTGTGTGTATATGTGTGTGTGTTGGTGTATTTGTGAGTGTGTTCGTATATGTGTGTGTTCGTATTTGTGTGAGTGTGTTCGTATTTGTGTGTATGTGTGTGTGTTGGTGTATTTGTGTGTGTGTGTTCGTATTTGTGTGTATATTTGTGTGAGTGTGTTCGTATTTGTGTGTATATGTGTGTGTTTGTGTATTTGTGAGTGTGTTCGTATTTGTGTGTATATGTGCGTGTTTGTGTATTTGTTAGTGTTTCGTATTTGTGTGTATATGTGTTTGTCTATTTGTGAGTGTGTTCGTATTTGTGTATATATGTGTGTTTGTCTATTTGTGAGTGTGTTCGTATTTGTGTGTATATGTGTGTGTGTATTTGTTGAGTATGTTCGTATTTGTGTGAGTTCGTATTTGTGTGGATATGTGTGTTTGTGTATTTGTAAGTGTGTTCGTATTTGTGTGAGTTTGTTCGTATTTGTGTGAGTGTGTTCGTATTTGTGTGTATATGTGTGTGTTTGTGTATTTGTGAGTGTTCGTATTTGTGTGTATATGTATGTGGTTGTGTATTTGTGTGTGTTCGTATATGTGTGTATATGTGTGGGTTTGTGTATTTATGAGTGTGTTCGTATTTGTGTGTATATGTGCGTGTTTGTGTATTTGTGAGTGTGTTCGTATTTGTGTGTATATGTGCGTTTTTGTGTATTTCTGAGTGTTCGCATTTGTGTGTATATGTGTGTTTGTCTATTTGTGAGTGTGTTCGTATTTGTGTGTATATGTGTGTGTGTGTGTATTTGTGTGTGTTCGTATTTGTGTGAGTGTGTTCGTATTTGTGTGAATGTTCGTATTTGTGTGAGTGTGTTCGTATTTGTGTATATATGTGTTTGTGTATTTATGAGTGTTCGTATTTGTGTGTATATGTATGTGGTTGTGTATTTGTGTGTGTTCGTATTTGTGTGTATATTTGTGTGTTTGTGTATTTGTGAGTGTGTTCGTATTTGTGTGTATATGTGCGTGTCTGTGTATTTGTGAGTGTGTTCGTATTTGTATATATGTGCGTGTGTTTATGTATTTGTGGAGTGTGTTCGTATGAAGAGATGGGAGGAGTGAGCTGTGTACTATAGAAGGCATTATTCCCTTCTACCATTGTCCAGTGACTTGTATTGTATCAGACAGTGACTGGTGTACTAGTTGACTCACTTGGAATATAGGCGACTCGTGTGATTTATATAAATATTCTAAATAAATTCATAAATATAGTTTAAATATGCATATATAAAACATTTCATAGTTAATAAATAAATAAATAGGTCAAAGAAAAGACAACTCGGCACACAAAATACACAACTGGGTTGAACAGATGGGAAAAGTGCTATTGTACATTATTTATTATATATGGGGCCGGATGTAGCCCAGTGGTAAAGCTTTCGCTTGATGCGCTGTCGGTTTTGGATCGATCGCCGTTGATGGGCGCTTCGGGCTATTTCTTGTTCGGCCAGTGCACTACGACTAGTATATCAAAGGTCATGGTGTGTGCTATCCTGTCTGTGGGATGGTGCATATAAACGACCCCTTGCTACTAATGGAAAAATGTAACGGGTTTCCTCTCTATGACTGTGTCAAAATGACCATATGTTTGACATCCAATAGCCGATGATTAACAAATCAATGTGCTCTAGTGGTGCCATTAAAGAAAACAAACTTCTTCTTTTTTATTAATTAAGTATTTTATTATTGTGTTTGCTATATGTTTGTGATTTATGCTTCGTTGAAGAATTGTTTTTAGATCTGTAAAATTAATAACTGCTTAAAATCTACAGAGATAAGCGAGAATTCGTGTTTACGGCTTCTGGGTTAGAAAGCTGTATAACGCCAGAATAAAAACTTAATTGTTTCCTTGTGCCGTTAGTTGATGTCTGCCAACATAGACGGAGTGTGGCGCGTATTGCACCGTGATAAAAGCACGAGGTCGTTGACGTGGAGCCGGGCACGCCAATATTTCGATCCCTGACGTGACACATGGGCCGAGTTCAGACTGACAGATGGGGAAAACGCTCGCTAGGCCACACGAGACAGTGACGAGACGTACACGATACGGAAGGAAATGTTTTATTTAACGACGCACTCAACACATTTTATTTACGGTTATATGGCATCAGACATACAGTTAAGGACCACAGAGATATTGAGAGAGGAAACTCGCTGTCGCCACTTTCATGGGCTACTCTTTTCGATTAGCATCAAGGGATCTTTTATATGCACCATCCCACAGACATGATGGTAAATACCACGGCCTTTAGTGTACCAGTCGTGGTGCACTAGCTGGAACGAGAAATAGCCGAAATCAGAGTCGTACCTTACTGGAGTGACTGGGCAGGGGAGGTAAGGCCGTTGAGCAGACAAGGTCTAATCTATTTTTAGACGGGATATTTCCATTTCAATGTCACAGACGTTGGTATACCACGTGACCGTTATCATTTTGGTTCGGTTTGTTTTCTCGTGCACGGTTCGCGCAATCAACATCCGATTTGTTGTTGTTCATTTGTGATTTGTGAGATTTTTCTTCACAGTTCGTGAACATTTTCAGTAACAATAAAGTTCAGACAAGTAAGTATCTCAATACAAAACGTTACAAACCCTTAAAACCAATAATTTTGCTAAGTCCTACGATATCTGGAGAGGGGATACAACCAGGACAGAACAGTTGGAACATGTCCAGGAGAGGTGAAAAGAACGTACCCCAAGTCTGTGAAATTTGTCGTGACGTAGGCATTGTTGTGCTTCGAGCGACATCTACCGGTGACATCAGAATACAAACTTTCAAAATTATTTCAAGCAATTGGGACATGGGGATTCCCATGGTATTTATCGATATAAAACCTGCTTTTTCACTCCATTTGATAAAAACGTGATTTAAGTGTGTTACAAGTTTGTAGATTAACCAAATTATAATTTATTTTCGCTGGATGGAACTAGGGTGTGCGGCTTTAAACATTACTAATTAGATAGAGACAATTTTGATAGACTGAACTTCGAATTCCTATCAGGAAATAATAGTATGACATATGTAAAGTAATCCAAAAGTGGATGATAAGATAACAAATTATTATCTATGTTTGATATGACGACTGCACTTGCAATGAATAATGATAAGGAAGTAATGAATAAAATATGATAATTAGGTTCATGTTCATACTGACGTTGATGGTATAAGTTTTGTAGAAACTTCGCGTGGCGCACGTGATTCCAACACACTGCTAGCCAATTATATATATATTTTTGTTTTTAAACTAAAATAAAATAGAACCTTTTAGCTGCACATTAACTGACTCTTATGAAATAGCGTTAGTGGTTGTTTAACGACACCACTAGAGCATATTGATCGTCGGCTATTGGATGTCATACATTAAATTTTGATGATCCTACCAGTTTTCAAAAGAAACAAGTTACATCTTTGTATGACCAGCAATGGATATTTAAAATGCACAGACAGGACAGGACATACCACTGCCTTTAATATACCAGTAATAGGACGCTGGTTGAGAACATCTTGTGAGATGTTAGTGTGGACCGTGCTAAAACCAGACTGTGCACCTTTAAAATGTGTAATCACGTGATGTTATTAATTATGTTTGTTTACCTCTTGGTGTTCTTCTCATTGCGCAGACTGATGCGCAGTAACCAGAATGAATGTTATATGTTGTGATTTTTGCCGAGGGCCGTTGGAAATCACGATAATCAATTTGAAAGCTTTCAAAACATTAATGCTATCAATTAAGTTGAGATCTTTATGTGTGGTACTTCAAACAGCAGTCAGCGTGCGAACTCATACATCAGTTTGTGAGCTATGTGAATACATGAGCAGGTCTTAAGTTCACACGTTTAGGTCACACACTAACGAAGTAATGAATCTGTTACAGCACCGCTCAGCAGATCTAAAGGACAACTAGTTGAGGTCCTTTATCACAGAGATCAAAACACGTGTGTGTTATAGAGAAATGAAGAGAGAAAATAATATTTATGTCATCACACAGTTTAATCAGCGTCTAGTTAAAATGTAGTAACTGTGAATTGGTATAGACAAATTACTGTTAGATACCATGTATCTTTCAAAGACTTGCTTCAAAAGGAATCTAATAAAAGAAAACAAGTTCGAATCGTTTTAAAACAACGAGTTACAAGATATATGGTATTCTCAAAAAAATAGATTTCTAATCAATTTAAATGTCTTTTTTAATGAGAACCTAATTACGGCTTACATCCCGGTACAAAAACAACATATCCCGGCCAGACAAAGAAATGTATATGGAAATGATTTCACTTTTTAAACTGTGTCAACAAATGGGAAGTTTACACGGCTTGTCCAGTTTTTACCTCGACTGGTGCGCATGTTAAACACTCTACATCAGAGATGGTCGTTAACGCTGCACTGTTGGTTGTGTAATATGGATTACTTGATGTCGCGTGTATATAATAGACGTCGGTCACTGCGCCTGTCCTAGGTCAGTGAACGATTCGTCTGTTTATTACATTGCCTTGGCAACCGGTATATGACAATATATCACTATGAATGTTATTAATCGCACTGCGATGTTGGTAAACACGGTAACCAGTCACGACTTTTCAGCCGGTCTTTGTATTGTATTGTTGTATTTCTTTGAATTGTACTAAAGTAGGCAACACATTAAATCTATCTTTAGTTGCCAGGTAACACTAATATAGTTGATGCTGCTTTGGAAATGAGAGTTACAATTTCCATTTGGAAATACGATGCAGTCTCATCGTTACTATAAATGGGTTTACCTACTTGATATTAGAAGCAAGTTGTTATTACCCTGGTATATATATTTTCTAAGTGATAAATTAGTAAAACGGGGTATGTGTGTTTCCTTAGGGGATAACCATGTATATCGAAGGATAAAACGAAAAACGTATTAATGCTTTAAGCCTCATGTGGACCAGTTTCCATAGGCCTATCACGGAAATCGTTGTTTTTTTTAAAATACAGTCTACCTTTAAATACTTATTTTACTATGTGTACAACATGTATGTGTTGCCGATATCCTGATAATAACGCAACCTTTTTCTTCAGATGAATGTTTATACGGCTGTGTTGGTCTACTTAAAGTAAATTTGAATGACAAAACCGAGTTCCGTTATCAAAATCGTATCTCTGCACACGGCAGAGTAGTAAGGAAGTTAGTAGTAAGGAAGTCGTGATTACTTCCGTGATTCACTACCAGGTGTTCGTCCTAGGAGGACCGCCACTCCATAGGAGATCTGTAACAGAGGACCGCCACTCCATAGGAGATCTGTAACAGGAGGACCGCCACTCCATAGGAGATCTATAACAGGAGGACCGCCACTCCATAGATCTGTAACAGAGGACCGTCACTCCATAGATCTGTAACAGAGGACCGTCACTCCATAGATCTGTAACAGAGGACCGCCACTCCATAGGAGATCCGTAACAGAGGACCGCCACTCCATAGGAGATCTGTAACAGAGGACCGCCACTCCATAGGAGATCTGTAACAGAGGACCGCCACTCCATAAATCTGTAACAGAGGACCGCCACTCCATAGGAAATCTGTAACAGGAGGACCGCCACTCCATAGGAGATCTGTAACAGAGGACCGCCACTCCATAGGAGATATGTAACAGGAGGACTGCCACTTCATAGGAGATCTGTAACAGGAGGACCGCCACTCCATAGGAGATCTGTAACAGGAGGACCGCCACTCCATAGGAGATCTGTAACAGGAGGACCGCCACTCCATAGGAAATCTGTAACAGGAGGACCGCCACTCCATAGGAGATCTGTAACAGAGGACCGCCACTCCATAGGAGATCTGTAACAGAGGACCGCCACTCCATAGACCTGTAACAGGAGGACCGCCACTCCATGGGAGATCTGTAACAGGAGGACCGCCACTCCATAGGAAATCTGTAACAGGAGGACCGCCACTCCATAGGAAATCTGTAACAGGAGGACCGCCTCTCCATAGGAAATCTGTAACAGGAGGACCGCCACTCCACAGGAGATCTGTAACAGGAGGACCGCCACTCCATAGGAGATCTGTAACAGGAAGACCGCCACTCCATAGGAGATCTGTAACAGGAGGACCGCCACTCCATAGGAGATCTGTAACAGGAGGACCGCCACTCCATAGGAGATCTATAACAGGATGTTACTTTGCAAATGGTTGCCGTACTACTAGTGCGGTATACCATATGTAAATGTTGCATTGTACCAAATAATAAAGTTCCATGTCAAAGTCCGAGTTGCACCGTCAAATATTTACGGATTAAAGCAGCTGCGGCTCTGATTGATAGTAATAATATTATGTGACATTGATTATTTGTGCAAATATTATTCAGCGACATTCAGCAAAACTGAGGGTTGCTATTAATTAAATCTCTTAAATGGTATGTGACAACCTCTCCCACCCCCACCCCTAGCCATTTTCTTGCAGGTAGGTTAAAGGTTATGTGCCACACTTTGTTTCATTTGTGTACTGCCTGGATGTGTTGATACGCTGCTTATATCAGATTTATTAGTAAACGTTAACATTATCGGCAATAGGAGTTGATTTGATCCGTTGGAACCTACCTCTATAGGCTCATAACATACTGACGTAAACATTTTGTATATTTGAATACAAAACAGGTTCATTGCCTTAAAATATGTTATAAAATGTATTGATAAAATATACATGTCTTTATAATGTTCTGTATTAAGATTAGTATTTCTGATATCAAGAATTGATGGCATAATAGACTAATCCTGCCATGTCAAATTTCACTTTTCGTCTCTATTTCAATTCACAGTTATCTTAAATATATGATATTGATATAGCATTATTTGGCTCAAAATATAGTTCAGCTGTGCGTTTAATAGGGTTTTCAATGTGGATGTCATACTGAGTAAGTAATAAAATAGTCACTCATGGAGTGCTAATGAAATCCAGCGAAACGACCCACGGTGAAGTGAGGTGATATCGGGGGAAAGATAAGAAGAATCTTATCCCATTCCCATAAAAATAATGGCGGCTTAAGCTGTATTGAGAGAGAGAGCGAGAGCGAGAGCGAGAGCGAGAGCGAGAGCGAGAGAGAGAGAGAGAGACAGACAGACAGACAGACAGACAGACAGACAGAGAGAGAGAGAGAGAGACGGAGTACAATTCAATCCACATATGATACTTTCAAAACAAAGATTGATTATTAACGAAACCAAATTTGGTTAACGTGTTTTATATTTGTGAACTAATGTTTTATATCTTTAAGATTCGAGCAACAACAGACAATAAAACTATAACAAATATTAACTGTTGAACCAGGTAGTTACATCAAATAAAAGCTAATATTTTATAAATCATACTATTTACTTCAAGATTCTCTTTCTTTGTCTCTTCTTTCTCTCTCATTCTAAATGTCGAAATAACCTCATGTTTGACACCAAACAGTAGTTTACAAATGTGCCGAGGTATCGTTGTTTTTATATTTGATATAATCAACTCCTTGAATCATCTGCAGGTGTTAACGCTCTTGATGACGACGGCGCGGCAGACACAGGCCCCGGGAGACCGGACAGAGGACCGGACAGAGGACCGGGCGACGATACGTCAGACGAGACTCCAGGCGGACCTTTTAGAAGACAGCAGGGTGACATCCCTGACGACGACTTGGGCCTGTCCTCAGTCCTAGAGTCGATGGGGGGAAACGGAATCGGCAAGATGTTCAGGGAGATGGGCAGGATGTTACCCAACATCTCTCAAGGTTCAGACAGTAAGCAGCTGTTTGTAAACTGTGTGTCCTTCCTCGTATTGGTGGTGGTTCTGGCACTGTATACTTCTTACTGTCCGCTTATCTCTGTATCTATGACTTTTGTTTTTCTCTCTATCTATCTGTCTGTGTGTTTTTCATACACATTCTGTCTTTGTACCTCTCCGACTCTGTATCTCCTCTCTCTCTCTCTCTCTCTCTCTCTCTCTCTCTCTCTCTCTCTCTCTCTCTCTCTCTCTCTCTCTCTCTCTCTCTCTCTCTCTCTCTCTCTCTCTCACTCTCTCTCACTCACTCACTCACTCACTGACCTATCAGGTTATATTTCTAATCTAACCAGTCCTCTTGTACATCAAAGACTGTGGCATGTGCTCTTGTCTTTGAAAAACCTTCTTATGTGACGGCAGTTGATTTATTTTGACATTCTGGACCATGTGTCGCCGCCAGAGTTGTTAGATATCAAAATACAATACTCAGTGTGCTTAGTCGGTACACAGACGTTTCCTTTTCTTCACCAATGTAATATGTTGTTGTTGTTCTTGTGTAGTGGAGTTTCCTCCCCTGATGCGAGACAACCCGTGTTTCGAGTCCCGGGAGCAGATGAAGGAGTTGTTTACCGACATCTCTAACGTGATGACAAACAGATGGACGGACGACTCCTCGGACGACAGTCTCACTGATGACGTCACAGAAGATCCAGACGACTTATTCGAGAAACTTTCAGTGAGTTGACTCCATTGTATGTCTGACATTAATCGTAATTGTTTTCTGTTTATGTTTATCATCACTTGGTTATTTATGCACAGACATGTATAACATTCTTAAATCACTATGTTTGTACTTCACTTGGTTATTTATGCACAGGCATGTATAACATTCTTAAATCACTATGTTTGTACTTCACTTGGTTATTTATGCACAGACATGTATAACATTCTTAAATCACTATGTTTGTACATCACTTGGTTATTTATGCACAGACATGTATAACATTCTTAAATCACTATGTTTGTACTTCACTTGGTTATTTATGCACAGACATGTATAACATTCTTAAATAACTATGTTTGTACTTCACTTGGTTATTTATGCACAGACATGTATAACATTCTTAAATCACTATGTTTGTACATCACTTGGTTATTTATGCACAGACATGTATAACATTCTTAAATCACTATGTTTGTACTTCACTTGGTTATTTATGCACAGACATGTATAACATTCTTAAATCACTATGTTTGTACTTCACTGTGTTTTTGTACAGCATTACCCATAATCCTGCGTGTTTATATATAGTTATGCATAATCTGATTGATCCAATTTAATTAAAATTAGCTCATCTGGTTAATTACTATTACCTGTGGATCTAACAGAACCCCGTTGGAGCTCATGTACAGTTGACCTTTCATTCGACCAATCAAAACCTTACTTGCAAAATCATGCCAGTGATTTCAAAAGAATTTGAAAACATTCGGGATTATGCCGAGGGTATACGACATGATTCGGGTGAATTACGAAGTATGCCGGAAACTAATTTCCATATAGCATTTTATATAAAATTTGTTTCAAAACGAAAAAAAAAAACGTGATGGTATAGCCATTAAATCTGTTTATACAAGTACACAATCCAGAGTTTATTATTGAACTCCCCCCCCCCCCATGTTTTTTTTAATGCTGAAATAGACCAAGTTCGTCTATTGCATAAATAGTCTCGCCCGATATTTTTAGAATTTGTATTCTCCCGAATAACGCTATAAAAGGCGAAGTGTAATTGGTCGATATTTAAATTGTTATTTATAGATGAAATGTCACCTGGACATGGGAGTCCACGCAATGCTGTTAGATCTACTGGAAGACCAGTAGAGCTAATTTTAATCAGACTGAATCTGATCTGTCTCTGTGCAGTATTACCCGGCCAATCTAATCTAGTTTTTGTACACTATAATGGTCCTCCTATACCTTTATGTGTAAAACTACCCATAATATTCTGTTGGTGTTTAGCATTACCAAATCGGTCATATTTTTTTATATATAACATTACCCATAATTTTATATATTTAAACCATTACCTAAAAACACAGCTGTTCGTGTACATTACCCCCAAACCCTGTATGTTCACGTATAATGGTACGCATAATCATATCTGTATATGCCATTACCGTGTTCGTGTCTATGTTTACCCATATAGTGCCATCTGTTTGTGTAATAATACTCATGATGTCAACCTCGTTTATCATTACCACCACTGAGAGCCATGGTCAGGAGGACCAGTGATCGCGACCCTCACTAGACCGGTGTTTGCTCCTAACGTTAAATAAATGTGATTTGATAGACGACGATCATACCAGTCAAAATAGTTGGCGAGCGTTCACCCTCCTAAATACACCACTGATAAAGCGAAACACATAACCAGTTTGTGAATTGGTGGGGTAGGTTTCCTGTAAGTACACAATACACTAAAAAATTAAACATGGCGTCTCTTCTCGTCAGGATTCGTCTGTGCAGTGCATGATGGGAAGTATGAGCAACGCGACCACGACGACGATGTGTCACACGTTTTCCCGCCGGAAAGGTTCGAAGGCGTTCGGCAAGCTGATGACGTCAGGGGTGGACTGCGTGTCGGCGCTTATGAGAAATCGAAACAACTACAGCGACGACGATGATGATGATGATGACGACGATGATAATGTTAGTATACCTTGGACTATTGTTGGTGCCGTGATGATAATGTTAGTATACCGTGGACTATTGTTGGTGCCGTGATGATAATGTTAGTATACCTTGGACTATTGTCGGTGCCGTGATGATAATGTTAGTATACCGTGGACTATTGTCGGTGCCGTGATGATAATGTTAGTATACCGTGGACTATTGTCGGTGCCGTGATGATAATGTTAGTATACCGTGGACTATTGTCGGTGCCGTGATGATAATGTTAGTATACCTTGGACTATTGTCGGTGCCGTGATGATAATGTTAGTATACCGTGGACTATTGTCGGTGCCGTGATGATAATGTTAGTATACCGTGGACTATTGTCGGTGCCGTGATGATAATGTTAGTATACCGTGGACTATTGTCGGTGCCGTGATGATAATGTTAGTATACCGTGGACTATTGTCGGTGCCGTGATGATAATGTTACTATACCTTGGACTATTGTTGGTGCCGTGATGATAATGTTAGTATACTTTGGTCTATTGTTGGTGCCGTGATGATAATGTTAGTATACCTTGGACTATTGTTGGTAATGTTAGTATACCGTGGACAATTGTTGGTGCCATGGTGATAATGTTTGTATACCGTGGACTATTGTTGGTGCCGTGATGATAATGTTAGTATACCTTGGACTATTGTTGGTGCCATGATGATAATGTTAGTATACCGTGGACTATTGTTGGTGCCGTGATGATAATGTTAGTATACCGTGGACTATTGTTGGTGCCGTGATGATAATGTTAGTATACCGTGGACTATTGTTGGTGCCGTGATGATAATGTTACTATACCTTGGACTATTGTTGGTGCCGTGATGATAATGTTAGTATACCTTGGACTTTTGTTGGTGCCGTGATGATAATGTTACTATACCTTGGTCTATTGTTGGTGCCGTGATGATAATGTTAGTATACCTTGGACTATTGTTGGTGCCGTGATGATAATGTTAGTATACCGTGGACTATTGTTGGTGCCATGATGATAATGTTAGTATACCTTGGACTATTGTTGGTGCCGTGATGATAATGTTAGTATACCTTGGACTATTGTTGGTGCCATGATGATAATGTTAGTATACCTTGGACTATTGTTGGTGCCATGGTGATAATGTTTGTATACCTTGGACTATTGTTGGTGCCATGATGATAATGTTTGTATACCTTGGACTATTGTTGGTGCCATGGTGATAATGTTTGTATACCGCTATTGTTGGTGCCATGATGATAATGTTAGTATACCTTGGACTATTGTTGGTGCCATGATGATAATGTTAGTATACCTTGGACTATTGTTGGTGCCATGGTGATAATGTTTGTATACCTTGGACTATTGTTGGTGCCATGGTGATAATGTTTGTATACCTTGGACTATTGTTGGTGCCATGATGATAATGTTTGTATACCGTGGACTATTGTTGGTGCCATGATGATAATGTTTGTATACCGTGGACTATTGTTGGTGCCATGGTGATAATGTTTGTATACCTTGGACTATTGTTGGTGCCATGGTGATAATGTTTGTATACCTTGGACTATTGTTGGTGCCATGATGATAATGTTTGTATACCTTGGACTATTGTTGGTGCCATGGTGATAATGTTTGTATACCGTGGACTATTGTTGGTGCCATGGTGATAATGTTTGTATACCTTGGACTATTGTTGGTGCCATGGTGATAATGTTTGTATACCGTGGACTATTGTTGGTGCCATGATGATAATGTTAGTATACCTTGGACTATTGTTGGTGCCATGGTGATAATGTTAGTATACCTTGGACTATTGTTGGTGCCATGGTGATAATGTTAGTATACCTTGGACTATTGTTGGTGCCATGGTGATAATGTTAGTATACCTTGGACTATTGTTGGTGCCATGATGATAATGTTAGTATACCTTGGACTATTGTTGGTGCCATGATGATAATGTTAGTATACCTTGGACTATTGTTGGTGCCATGGTGATAATGTTAGTATACCTTGGACTATTGTTGGTGCCATGATGATAATGTTAGTATACCTTGGACTATTGTTGGTGCCATGATGATAATGTTAGTATACCTTGGACTATTGTTGGTGCCATGGTGATAATGTTAGTATACCTTGGACTATTGTTGGTGCCATGGTGATAATGTTAGTATACCTTGGACTATTGTTGGTGCCATGGTGATAATGTTAGTATACCGTGGACTATTGTTGGTGCCATGGTGATAATGTTAGTATACCTTGGACTATTGTTGGTGCCATGATGATAATGTTAGTATACCTTGGACTATTGTTGGTGCCATGATGATAATGTTTGTATACCTTGGACTATTGTTGGTGCCATGATGATAATGTTAGTATACCTTGGACTATTGTTGGTGCCATGATGATAATGTTAGTATACCTTGGACTATTGTTGGTGCCATGATGATAATGTTAGTATACCTTGGACTATTGTTGGTGCCATGATGATAATGTTAGTATACCTTGGACTATTGTTGGTGCCATGATGATAATGTTTGTATACCTTGGACTATTGTTGGTGCCATGATGATAATGTTTGTATACCTTGGACTATTGTTGGTGCCATGATGATAATGTTTGTATACCTTGGACTATTGTTGGTGCCATGGTGATAATGTTTGTATACCGTGGACTATTGTTGGTGCCATGATGATAATGTTAGTATACCTTGGACTATTGTTGGTGCCATGGTGATAATGTTTGTATACCTTGGACTATTGTTGGTGCCATGATGATAATGTTAGTATACCTTGGACTATTGTTGGTGCCATGATGATAATGTTTGTATACCTTGGACTATTGTTGGTGCCATGATGATAATGTTAGTATACCTTGGACTATTGTTGGTGCCATGATGATAATGTTTGTATACCTTGGACTATTGTTGGTGCCATGATGATAATGTTAGTATACCTTGGACTATTGTTGGTGCCATGATGATAATGTTTGTATACCGTGGACTATTGTTGGTGCCATGATGATAATGTTAGTATACCTTGGACTATTGTTGGTGCCATGATGATAATGTTAGTATACCTTGGACTATTGTTGGTGCCATGATGATAATGTTAGTATACCTTGGACTATTGTTGGTGCCATGATGATAATGTTTGTATACCGTGGACTATTGTTGGTGCCATGGTGATAATGTTTGTATACCTTGGACTATTGTTGGTGCCATGATGATAATGTTTGTATACCTTGGACTATTGTTGGTGCCATGGTGATAATGTTTGTATACCTTGGACTATTGTTGGTGCCATGGTGATAATGTTTGTATACCTTGGACTATTGTTGGTGCCATGGTGATAATGTTTGTATACCTTGGACTATTGTTGGTGCCATGATGATAATGTTTGTATACCTTGGACTATTGTTGGTGCCATGATGATAATGTTAGTATACCTTGGACTATTGTTGGTGCCATGATGATAATGTTAGTATACCTTGGACTATTGTTGGTGCCATGATGATAATGTTTGTATACCTTGGACTATTGTTGGTGCCATGATGATAATGTTAGTATACCTTGGACTATTGTTGGTGCCATGATGATAATGTTTGTATACCTTGGACTATTGTTGGTGCCATGATGATAATGTTTGTATACCGTGGACTATTGTTGGTGCCATGATGATAATGTTAGTATACCTTGGACTATTGTTGGTGCCATGATGATAATGTTAGTATACCTTGGACTATTGTTGGTGCCATGATGATAATGTTAGTATACCTTGGACTATTGTTGGTGCCATGATGATAATGTTAGTATACCTTGGACTATTGTTGGTGCCGTGATGATAATGTTTGTATACCTTGGACTATTGTTGGTGCCATGATGATAATGTTTGTATACCGTGGACTATTGTTGGTGCCATGATGATAATGTTTGTATACCTTGGACTATTGTTGGTGCCATGATGATAATGTTTGTATACCGTGGACTATTGTTGGTGCCATGGTGATAATGTTTGTATACCTTGGACTATTGTTGGTGCCATGGTGATAATGTTTGTATACCGTGGACTATTGTTGGTGCCATGATGATAATGTTAGTATACCTTGGACTATTGTTGGTGCCATGATGATAATGTTTGTATACCTTGGACTATTGTTGGTGCCATGATGATAATGTTAGTATACCTTGGACTATTGTTGGTGCCATGATGATAATGTTAGTATACCTTGGACTATTGTTGGTGCCATGATGATAATGTTAGTATACCTTGGACTATTGTTGGTGCCATGATGATAATGTTAGTATACCTTGGACTATTGTTGGTGCCATGGTGATAATGTTTGTATACCTTGGACTATTGTTGGTGCCATGATGATAATGTTTGTATACCTTGGACTATTGTTGGTGCCATGATGATAATGTTTGTATACCTTGGACTATTGTTGGTGCCATGATGATAATGTTTGTATACCTTGGACTATTGTTGGTGCCATGATGATAATGTTTGTATACCTTGGACTATTGTTGGTGCCATGATGATAATGTTTGTATACCTTGGACTATTGTTGGTGCCATGATGATAATGTTTGTATACCGTGGACTATTGTTGGTGCCGTGATGATAATGTTTGTATACCTTGGACTATTGTTGGTGCCGTGATGATAATGTTTGTATACCTTGGACTATTGTTGGTGCCGTGATGATAATGTTAGTATACCTTGGACTATTGTTGGTGCCATGATGATAATGTTAGTATACCTTGGACTATTGTTGGTGCCATGATGATAATGTTAGTATACCTTGGACTATTGTTGGTGCCATGGTGATAATGTTTGTATACCTTGGACTATTGTTGGTGCCATGATGATAATGTTAGTATACCTTGGACTATTGTTGGTGACATGGTGGTGTAGTGATTAACCCGTCGGATTTATGTTTTACCGTAATTTAAAGTAATCACGAAAATTAAGGTAAAATTAAGTTAACATTTTAACAGTGTTGTTGCTGTTGCTATTGTCAGGCCTGTACGCAGGGGAGGGGAATGCGACGGGTGCGTATGCAACCCCCACCACCATACACCCAAACACACACACACACCCACACACACCAAACACCTGTGTACGGGCCTGGTTGCTAATACTGTTTTTGTCCGACTGTTTAGATAATCAAAATAAAATGCATACAATACTTTTGATGGCATGTCTTTCTAGTGATGTGCAATAATTTGTATGCGTTTTGCATTTTAAAACCAGTTTACAGACAAATAAACTACGATTAACATATTTGAATCATGTTTTACTGATAGTTAACAATTTATCATGTTTTACTAACGGTTTAGATTTTATCATGTTTTACTGACAGTTAAGAATTTATCATGTTTTACAAACGGTTTAGAGTTTATCATGTTTTACTGACAGTTAAGAGTTCGTTGTCCATCACTCGAGCCATCATTCAGTTCTGTAAATCAGACGTCAGTTAGATTATTTAAATGAAGTAGCATGCAGTGGGGTGTTTAGTCAATGCCTTTATTGTGCATACATGAATAAACTTAGGAAGTTGGGTCTAGCCCGGTGATAGACCTGAGGTCCTTGGGATTTGGGGCAAGTTCAGCCAGCCATCTGCCGCTAACGTCTGCGAGATAGGTTTTTATGCTTCACATTAAACCGAATGGCCAGCGAAAATAGTTAGTAAACGTTTAGTGAACCACCGCTGGCTGAACGTAGGCCTGGTGTCGCTGCGTACACAATAAATAGCAATATGCTCAAGTGATGGTTGAGATATAGTTCTTACCTTGAATGTCACAAGTCGCTGCGTACACAATAAATAGCAATGTGCTCAAGTGATGGTTGAGATATAGTCCTTACCTTGAATGTCACAAGTCGCTGAGTACACAATAAATAGCAATGTGCTCAAGTGATGGTTGAGATATAGTCCTTACCTTGAATGTCACAAGTCGCTGAGTACACAATAAATAGCAATGTGCTCAAGTGATGGTTGAGATATAGTCCTTACCTTGAATGTCACAAGTCGCTGAGTACACAATAAATAGCAATGTGCTCAAGTGATGGTTGAGATATAGTCCTTACCTTGAATGTCACAAGTCGCTGAGTACACAATAAATAGCAATGTGCCCAAGTGATGGTTGAGATATAGTCCTTACCTTGAATGTCACAAGTCGCTGAGTACACAATAAATAGCAATATGCTCAAGTGATGGTTGAGATATAGTCCTTACCTTGAATGTCACAAGTCGCTGAGTACACAATAAATAGCAATGTGCTCAAGTGATGGTTGAGATATAGTCCTTACCTTGAATGTCACAAGTCGCTGAGTACACAATAAATAGCAATGTGCTCAAGTGATGGTTGAGATATAGTCCTTACCTTGAATGTCACAAGTCGCTGAGTACACAATAAATAGCAATGTGCCCAAGTGATGGTTGAGATATAGTCCTTACCTTGAATGTCACAAGTCGCTGAGTACACAATAAATAGCAATGTGCTCAAGTGATGGTTGAGATATAGTCCTTACCTTGAATGTCACAAGTCGCTGAGTACACAATAAATAGCAATGTGCTCAAGTGATGGTTGAGATATAGTCCTTACCTTGAATGTCACAAGTCGCTGCGTACACAATAAATAGCAATGTGCTCAAGTGATGGTTGAGATATAGTCCTTACCTTGAATGTGGTTATCTTTGTGCTGGGTTGTCGTTAAACATACATTCGTTCATTTTGAATGTGGTTATTTACTTTTTGCTCAGGATGAACAGAGTTTTTAATTCTTTAATAAAGATACTGATTGAGCAATGAGCTAAGTGACAGTTGATAAATATTCCTTACCTTCAATGTGGTTATTTCTCTGTTCATCAGGATGAACTTAGTCTTTAATAAGCGTCTTGATTGAATACCGAGTTGACGGTTGATTGTGGTTATATCCCTTGAATGTGGTTATCTCCCTTTCCCCAGGACGGGTTGAGTCTGCACCAGCAGAAGCTCATTATGCAGCACCTACGCAAGCGGCCCTTCAAGATGTGGACAAAGACGGATTTCGACAGCGCGTGGGAGTTGGCGCCAGATGACATAGATGATGACGTCATCAACGGGTTGCCAGACGACCTCTTCGAGTCCAGGTAAGACGACCATAGACGTAGGAAGATGGCAGCAACTGGAGGGGCCACCCACCTACCCCCCCCCTCCCCTCCCGCTTCCGATCCCCCTGATGGGCTAGATACTGCGTAGTGTTCATAGTTTGTTTACATCAGGTTCATACTGATCAGCTCCAACTATCCACCCACTTGTTTGTACTCACCATTATAGGACGTGCTTCACACCAGAGAGAAAACACGAGATTCAATTGTTCTAGCTGGTAGAGTTGCATCACCTCATTAAATGTACTGGTCTGTTCAAACTGTTGCTGTGTTGCCTCCACTGATGTAACCAGGAATAACGCGTACAATGCCTGAGACTAACATTTTGAAGCAAGTCATGTGGTAATCTCAATATAAGCATGAAAATAAAATTAAATTGTGAAATCGTTGCTTTTAAATGTAGAGGAAGCAGATTTTTTCTATCATAGTGTATAACGTGTTGCAATTAGCATGTCGTCGACGTCAAGCAGTAACTGGTTAACCAACGTCCATCAAACATAATTTATTACCAAAACTAATTGGTATTGGAGTGAACAATTTATACCTAAATATATAACTGAAAAGAGCAAGAAGAGATAGAAACAGGAGGACCGAAACAGAAGCAACAGAAACAGGTTTTATGCCATTCAACGAAAACACGTTAAAAGGAGATTGCATGCGCTCGTTTATGGGGTCACTGGTGTTATTAAACATCTACATTAGTATGATGTTCAGCCATGTTATAACTGCTGAATAAATGTTATCAATACGCTTTTTCTTTAACATATTTATGATTCTTTGCCTTTCAGCATCGGTAAACTAGGTAAAATGCTCGCCAGGGGTCGTGGCAGCGCGTCGTTTCGCGCGGCTGTCCGAACGAGGCTGATGGTTCTAAAACCGCCAAAACAGCTGCAGGCAGCCGACATCAACAGACTTGGTCCGGGATTCGCCGCCTTCGACGTGGACGACATTGAGGACATCGACGGTGACGCTGTAGGTTAAGATAACAACAAAACATTAACTCCATGCATGGAGGAAAATAATTGCTGGCTATTTAAAAGAAAACGTTTGTTTTGTTTAAAGACACCACTAGAGCACATTGATGTATTAATCATCGGCTATTGACTGTCAAACATTTGGTCATTTTGACAAATAGTCTTAGAGAGGAAACCTACATTTTTCCATTAGTAGCAAGGAATATTTTATATGCACCATCCCACAGACAGGATAGCACACACCACGGCCTTTGATATACCAGTCGTGGTGCACTGGCTGGAACGAGAAATAGCTCAATGGGCCCACCGAAGGGGGTCGATCCTTAACCGACCGTGCATCAGGCGGACGCTTTACCACTGGACTACTTCCCGCCCACGCTATGAAATGCAAATGAAAAGCAAATAAAACCTATGTTTATGTAAAACAACATCAAATACATGATGATGACAGTATAAGCTACGCACAGCTAGTACATGTTATGTGATGGTGGTACTTGGGGAATTGTCCTTACCTTGGGTGTGCTTATCTTCGTGTTGGGGTATCACTCATTCGGTCATTTTGAAAACTGTTATAACCCTTGAACGTAGTTATTTCCCTTTTCTACAGGATTAGCTGAGTCTGCCCAAGCAGTTATGTCATTATATATTTTAATTAACACATTTGTAAAGTTAGTGTCGCAGTTTTTTTATTATTAGTAGTACTAACACGATGCCAATAAAACTAAATATGTGACAATAAAGCCACAAATCTACGGCAGTAGTGATAAAGAAGACATATTGGTAAATTGAAACTTACTTATCGTTTTGTTTAGCTCTTTGACGCCACGCTGGATGACCTTGACCTTGATGACGATGACCCGAGACACCTTGCCATTGGTCGAATTATGCAGAGGGGGAGAGATTTTTCAAAGTTCAATCCTAATGATGTCAAAAGGTAATGAATGTATATATCATATTTATGTATTTATCATATAATCTCAAGCTTAATACAAGTGTTTTTGTAAACTGTACACGCAACTTTAATTCCAGTCCGCCATTACTAGATATTCAAATGACGTAAGAATGTGTGGCACCGTCTCTTTTTTAATAGAAATGACGTCAAACTCGAATGACGTCATTTTGGATGTCCTTACATGAAAATAAACTAGTGTGTAACTTTTTTTTCTTCTGCACGTTGGGCAGCTTTAAGTGTAAAATTGCTATTGAAATGTTTTTATTCGATAACTATGAATGCATACGCCAATTATGGAGTGTCACCCTAGTACGTTTGCTTAAATGTCAATAAACCTAGTGCCGTGACCTTGATTAATTTACATATAATTTGCAAAGTTATCAAATTATTAAAGTAGGCCTATGCGATCTGAAAAATATCACATACTTTGATTGAACTGAAAATGTAAGATATTTATGATATATATATATATATATATATATATATATATATACTCGCGGAAAAAAGTTCCTGTGCACCAAATAATTGCATATAATTTACTTGAAATCTGGTCATAAATATTTCAGTAAATGAACGTGTAACCACTCCTTTGGATATTCCTGTAGTGTCCTATCAATTGCATGAACTATTCATGCTTTGTGACCACAAGTTGCATTACTAGCATTCTTTGTCACGTGCTCCTGTTTGACGTCATTTTTCTTATTATTGGACTTTAAAACTATTATATGGATCCTCATCACTCACAAAAACATTTTTTATTGGTATCTGATCGTCGTCAGTGTAATGCCACGCCTCCCAGAAAATGGACTCCTTCGAACGATGGGTATGATTGAGGTTAGAATGGCACAAACGCTGTTGCTAGTAATTTTGGTATTCATTGGTGTTCATCAGAACACTATGCAATATCTGCGGAGATGTTCTCGACAATTTAGGGGTACTAGGGATCTTCCATGTTTAGGGAGTCGACACGTGACACCGCGTCAGCAAATCGTCAGTATTAAGCGGGTACAAATATGGAATCATTTGGAAATGATACGTTTAACATCCTAATGCATCTCTGAGTTAATGCTAATCAGTGAAAGAACTGAATGCAACCGATTACGTGATAACAAAGTACGACCATGACCGTACATCAGTACGTTGTTCTGTTACATCGTCACCGACGGCTCACCAAACATTGTGTAAACAGTACTTCGGGTTCAGAAGGCAGGAGAGGATCACCGTAGGCCTACTTTTAACAGATAAATAGTACATCTATGTAAATTACAATATTTTTAAATTTTAAAAATATAAGTCCTACTGAAATTTTAATGATGCACAGGAACTTTTTTCCGTGAGTATATATATTTATCATATAATATCTTACATTTTCAGTGCAATCAAAGTATGTGATATTTTTCAGATCACATACTTTAAGAATTTGATAACTTTGCAAATTAGATGTAAATTAGTCGAGGTCTCGGCACTAGGTTTATTGACATTTAAGCAAACGTACTTGGGTGACACTCCATGATTAACATATGCATTCATAGTCATCAAATAAAAACATTTCAATGGCAATTTGACACTGAAAGCTGTCCAGCGTTCAAAAAAACAAAAAAACGTTAGGCATAACTTTATTTTGATGTAAGGACATCCAAAATGACGTCATTCGAGTTTGACGTCATTTCCATTCAAAAATACACCGCGCCACATATTCCTACGTCATTTGAATATCTAGTAATGGCGGACTGGAATTAAAGTTGCGTGTACAGTTTACAAAAACACGTTGTATTAAGCTTGAGCTTATATGATAAAGAGATTATTACCCTCGTGTATTTCGGTATCGTCAATATCATGTATTAGGAATAAAAATAATGTATTATGCTCGCATAATACAATTTATATTCCTAATATATGATATTGACGATACCGAAAAACACTGGTAATAACCTCTATATATATATGAATTGTGGAAGTGGAATAATGGTCTTAATGTGTTTTTGTTGTCTTAAAGCTAGAAAGAGAGAGAGAGAGAGAGAGAGAGAGAGAGAGAGAGAGAGAGAGAGAGAGAGAGAGAGAGAGAGAGAGAGATATATATATATATATATATATATATATAATATTAAAAGCAGATACAATAAGTGTCCTCGTGTCTCAATTAACCTAACTGAGTGGACTGAGTAAAAGGATCCGTTCTTGTATTGCAGGCTGTTACCATTCCAGCGAGGAAACCCACAGTTCGCTAGAAAACTGAATCCAGACATTTTAGCTCAAGCGTTGCTGTTGTTATCAGACATGGACGTTGGTGACGAGGTAACAATAATAAACCCACGGGCCGAATTTACACAGCCTGTTATAGAC
Source organism: Gigantopelta aegis (assembly GCF_016097555.1). Lineage (NCBI taxonomy): Eukaryota > Metazoa > Mollusca > Gastropoda > Neomphalida > Peltospiridae > Gigantopelta > Gigantopelta aegis. The sequence goes on along the minus strand of NW_024537371.1, from coordinate 22,411 downwards.
TTACACACGTGTAACT
>NW_024537371.1:0-22195 GCF_016097555.1 Gigantopelta aegis | reverse complement strand
CAGTGTGTAGTCCTATGTGGGTTGTTATATTCAGACATTACCTTGGGGTGAAGGGGTTAATGCGAGACGCGTTATAACGGCAGCCACTGAGAACAGTGTGTAGTCCTATGTGGGTTGTTATATTCAGACATTATTGAAGGGGTTAATGCGAGACGCATTATTGAGGTGTGTAGTCCTATGTGGGTTGTTATATTCAGACATTACCTTGGGGTGGGGTTAATGCGAGACGCATTATAACGGCAGCCACTGAGAACAGTGTGTAGTCCTATGTGGGTTGTTATATTCAGACATTACCTTGGGGTGAAGGGGTTAATGCGAGACGCGTTATAACGGCAGCCACTGAGAACAGTGTGTAGTCCTATGTGGGTTGTTATATTCAGACATTACCTTGGGGTGAAGGGGTTAATGCGAGACGCGTTATAACGGCAGCCACTGAGAACAGTGTGTAGTCCTATGTGGGTTGTTATATTCAGACATTACCTTGGGGTGAAGGGGTTAATGCGAGACGCGTTATAACGGCAGCCACTGAGAACAGTGTGTAGTCCTATGTGGGTTGTTATATTCAGACATTACCTTGGGGTGAAAGGGTTAATGCGAGACGCGTTATAACGGCAGCCACTGAGAACAGTGTGTAGTCCTATGTGGGTTGTTATATTCAGACATTACCTTGGGGTGAAGGGGTTAATGCGAGACGCGTTATAACGGCAGTCACTGAGAACAGTGTGTAGTCCTATGTGGGTTGTTATATTCAGACATTACCTTGGGGGGAAGGGGTTAATGCGAGACGCGTTATAACGGCAGCCACTGAGAACAGTGTGTAGTCCTATGTGGGTTGTTATATTCAGACATTACCTTGGGGTGAAGGGGTTAATGCGAGACGCATTATAACGGCAGCCACTGAGAACAGTGTGTAGTCCTATGTGGGTTGTTATATTCAGACATTACCTTGGGGTGAAGGGGTTAATGCGAGACGCATTATAACGGCAGCCACTGAGAACAGTGTGTAGTCCTATGTGGGTTGTTATATGTCAGACCATTGAGAACAGTGTGTAGTCCTATGTGGGTTGTTATACAGACATTACCTTATAACGGCAGCCACTGAGAACAGTGTGTAGTCCTATGTGGGTTGTTATATTCAGACATTACCTTGGGGTGAAGGGGTTAATGAGAGACGCGTTATAACGGCAGCCACTGAGAACAGTGTGTAGTCCTATGTGGGTTGTTATATTCAGACATTACCTTGGGGTGAAGGGGTTAATGCGAGACGCGTTATAACGGCAGCCACTGAGAACAGCGTGTAGTCCTCTGTGGGTTGTTATATTCAGACATTACCTTGGGGTGAAAGGGTTAATGCGAGACGCGTTATAACGGCAGCCACTGAGAACAGTGTGTAGTCCTCTGTGGGTTGTTATATTCAGACATTACCTTGGAGGGAAGGGGTTAATGCGAGACGCGTTATAACGGCAGTCACTGAGAACAGTGTGTAGTCCTCTGTGGGTTGTTATATTCAGACATTACCTTGGGGTGAAAGGGTTAACGAGAGACGCGTTATAACGGCAGCCACTGAGAACAGTGTGTAGTCCTCTGTGTGATGTTATATTCAGACATTACCTTGGGGTGAAAGGGTTAATGCGAGACGCGTTATAACGGCAGCCACTGAGAACAGTGTAGTCCTCTGTGGGTTGGTATATTCAGACATTACCTTGGAGGGAAGGGGTTAATGTGAGACGCGTTATAACGGCAGTCACTGAGAACAGTGTGTAGTCCTATGTGGGTTGTTATATTCAGACATTACCTTGGAGGGAAGGGGTTAATGCGAGACGCATTATAACGGCAGCCACTGAGAACAGTGTGTAGTCCTATGTGGGTTGTTATATTCAGACATTACCTTGGGGTGAAGGGGTTAATGCGAGACGCATTATAACGGCAGCCACTGAGAACAGTGTGTAGTCCTCTGTGGGTTGTTATAGTCAGACATTACCTTGGAGGGAAGGGGTTAATGCGAGACGTATTATAATGGCAGCCACTGAGAACAGTGTGTAGTCCTATGTGGGTTGTTATAGTCAGACATTACCTTGGGACATTACCTTGGGGTGAAGGGGTTAATGAGAGACGCGTTATAACGGCAGCCACTGAGAACAGTGTGTAGTCCTATGTGGGTTGTTATATTCAGACATTACCTTGGGGTGAAGGGGTTAATGCGAGACGCGTTATAACGGCAGCCACTGAGAACAGTGTGTAGTCCTCTGTGGGTTGTTATATTCAGACATTACCTTGGGGTGAAAGGGTTAATGCGAGACGCGTTATAACGGCAGCCACTGAGAACAGTGTGTAGTCCTCTGTGGGTTGTTATATTCAGACATTACCTTGGGGGGAAGGGGTTAATGCGAGACGCGTTATAACGGCAGCCACTGAGAACAGTGTGTAGTCCTCTGTGGGTTGTTATATTCAGACATTACCTTGGGGTGAAAGGGTTAACGAGAGACGCGTTATAACGGCAGCCACTGAGAACAGTGTGTAGTCCTCTGTGTGTTATTATATTCAGACATTACCTTGGAGGGAAGGGGTTAATGCGAGACGCGTTATAACGGCAGTCACTGAGAACAGTGTGTAGTCCTCTGTGGGTTGTTATATTCAGACATTACCTTGGAGGGAAGGGGTTAATGTGAGACGCGTTATAACGGCAGCCACTGAGAACAGTGTGTGTACAACTCTCTCCTTTAGGCTGGAGCTCTGTGCCGCACACTGCGCAGGTCTGAGAAGTTCGACAACGAGGATGACATAGACGGACCGGACCTAGAGAACCTGGGTAAGGTTCTCACCGGGTGTGGTCAAACTTTCCTCAGCCGTCTGCCCGCTCACGCCGTGAAGAGCGCGTTCGAAAAGATAAACGACCTTGACTTTGACGATTCAGAGGTGAGTAGAAAGTTTAAACTTCGTTTTGTTAAACGACACTATTAGAGCACATTGATTTATTAATCATCGGTTACTGGATGTCAATCATTTGGTAATGTGACACGTACACAGACAAGGCAATACATACCACGGTATTTGATATACCTCTCGTGAGGCACTGGTTGGGATGTGGATAAATCCAATCAGAGAATACGTCCAGGGAGAGGATTCGATCCTTCGACCGAAAGACTTGAAGCGATCACTTTTGTTGAGATCTCTCTGGGGAACCGAAAGACTTGAAGCGATCACTTTTGTTGAGATCTCTCTGGGGAACCGAAAGACTTGAAGCGATCACTTTTGTTGAGATCTCTCTGGGGAAGTTGGCCGGTTCAGTTGATTCACATGATTACACCGACTGATTCGTTGCTCTGTGGCCAAGGTTATAATAATTAGATGTATCGTAGTAAAGAAGAATGACGCTACGGTGTGGATCGCTTCTGCTTTGTTGTTATATGTTAGTGTGTTATATGTTAGTGTGTTACATTCCGTACCTTTACTCTCCTTAAACGTGTCATCTGTTTGTAACTTGTAACTTGTATAAATATAACTAACTTAATACAGATGTTAATTTTGTTTTCAGGCTCGATCTCTTTTAGACAAACTGGATTTAGGAGAGGTATGTTGTTGTTGTTGTGGTTTTGATGGTGGTGGTGGTGGTGGTGGTTGTGTTGGTGTTAGTGTTGGGTTTATTTATTTCGGGTGAGGGTGGGCATATTTCACTAATCTAATACCTAAGATATGTGTTAAAAAACTGCAGACATGTTAGTCATCAACATGATATCTCCTCCTTAGTCTTTATTTTCCCTTTTCTTCTTCATTTCGTCTATCTCCGACACTCCCCCCCCCCCCCCCCCCCGACATGTTCTTGAGTGCTAACGTATTTGATTAATACATGTAGTTTGTTTATCCACTATGTACGTTTTTTCTTAAAAAAGTGAACATTTAATATATTTTGGTTTTATTTACCAACAGCCAAAGGATTTGACGAAAGCTAAAATCAAAATGGCGGGTAAACTAGCTAAAGCTTTCACGCTAGATGATATTGAAGATATGCCTGATGATCTCATGGATGACGTCTTTGGTGACCTAGATAGTGTTGACCTTGACGACTGGAAAAGACTAGCTATAGTCAAAAAGGTACGTTTTCTGTAGCACATCTTATGATTTCATATTGCAAATACAGTAGTGTGTATTTTAAAATAATTTATATGATAGACATTTAAATATAATTTTAGAATACAATATATCATTAACTAAACTAAAATGATGTATGTTATGTTTGGGTGGGGTTTTTTTTTTTTTCATTTTATGATTTGTGTGTATGCCGCCTATTGCGCAGGATATGTGTACTGTTTGTGAACACCCTGTGTCATATTCTAATCTTCACGAATACATGTCATTAAAGAGTCTTGCAAGAAGATCTTTTGAACTGTGTGGTTAGTTTTACACAAATACGATTTTGAACATTATAAAAGTATCTCGATGGATATGTCTGTAATTCAGTATTTGATTTCCCGCCACAGGCTATCCGCGCCAACGCCAACAGAGTCCCCAGTCTGTTGTTCCAACACGCCAGGCTCGCCAACGCTCTCAGTATTGATGACGTCACAGATATTACCGCCCCAGAACTGAAGGAGGCGATCCAGAAAGCTATCGCTTTAAAAGTCAGACATGGACTGGTCAGTATATGAAAATATAATACGTTATATTTAAAATAAGTCTCTTAAAATCAGACATTGATTGGTCAGTATATTAAAATATAATACGTTATATTTAAAATACGTCTGTTGAGTGTTTACAATACCGTTCATCTTTTGTTTTACCAACATATGTCTGTAAATGGGAAACAGAGTTGGATTAGAATATGACTATAACTGATGGGGAGTAATAAAGAGTCTTATTTTCAGCAGCACAAAGGGCACAAGACTACGATACTTCCAGTAAAGAATAATACAAGGAAGTCTTCCTACAAATGCGTGTTTTAACAATATCAATGTAACCACTAATTCCGACTGTATCTTCTGTAGAGTTCATTGAAACACATTTGTATCCGTGGATCCAGTGGAGTTGTTCGTATCATCCCCCCCCCCCCCCCCCCAAGTCGGTACATCACAGGCTGCGGTAAATAATGGCTGTCTATAGGTAGATAATGGCCTGTCTATAGGTAGATAATGGCCTGTCTGTCTATAGGTAGATAATGGCCTGTCTATAGGTAGATAATGGCCTGTCTGTCTATAGGTAGATAATGGCATGTCTGTCTATAGGTAGATAATGGCCTGTCTGTCTATAGGTAGATAATGGCCTGTCTGTCTATAGGTAAATAATGGCCTGTCTATAGGTAGATAATGGCCTGTCTATAGGTAGATAATGGCCTGTCTGTCTATAGGTAGATAATGGCCTGTCTGTCTATAGGTAGATAATGGCCTGTCTATAGGTAGATAATGGCCTGTCTATAGGTATGCACATACAAAGTATCCTCCCGGTAACGAGCTAGACCATCTGTTAAACACAAACTAAGTGAAATGTTCTGAGATGTTGAACACACATTCCTTTCTTTGATTTGCTCACCCAGGCCTCAGCAATAATGAGCAGGTTACTATCGCTCAACCCGAGAGGTGCGCCGTTCAGAGCAAGTGACCTGTACTCCGCTGGAAACATGGTGGTCGGTCTGTCACGTGACGACCTGCTCGAGTTCCCGGATGACAAAGATGAAGTATTGCGCATGACAGCAGTGTTGTCCGACCATATGGACGATCTGACAGACTCACAGGTAACAACAAGGCAGTAGAAATGTAGAATTGCACGTCACCTTTATTTTCTCTCCTTTGATTTTCAACCCATTTCTTCCTCATCTGCGAACTTCTACTATGTTGTTGGGGTGGGGTTTTTTTTTTAACTTTTTGCAGTTCGTCTCCACATCCCAGGCCTTGTCTCAAACCGCGACATGTTCTTGTCTCTTGTCACCATTTTTCTGTGGGCTTAGTCTGATCTCTTTGGAGAGTGCTTAGTCGTTCTAAGTAACTAGCGGTGATCTTAGTGGTCCTAAGTAACTAGCGGTGATCTTAGTCGTCGTAAGTAACTAGCGGTGATCTTAGTCGTCGTAAGTAACTAGCGGTGATCTTAGTGGTCCTAAGTAACTAGCGGTGATCTTAGTCGTCGTAAGTAACTAGCGGTGATCTTAGTCGTCGTAAGTAACTAGCGGTGATCTTAGTCGTCGTAAGTAACTAGCGGTGATCTTAGTCGTCCTAAGTAACTAGCGGTGATCTTAGTCGTCCTAAGTAACTAGCGGTGATCTGTAATGTAGCAGACATTTTCTTCTTTACTAGACTCGGGTACTGACCCAAGCAGTAATCTCCTCGAAATCAGTGACATATATTCGCCATAATATTGTGTGTATAATACATGTCTACCGTGTTATCGTCTTGTAGGTGGAACACGTTGTGGAGAAGCTGAAGAAAGTCTACGACATCGACAACAGCGACCACGTGACCATGGACGAAGACGACGTTCTCCAAACAGCGCTGTTCCTCAGACACCTGTAAGCAGCATCTCTTATTGTATGTAGCAAGGACCAGACACATAGCTTAACATGCTGTTGTAGCGCACGCCTGTTGTGGATGTGTGTTCCCGACACATGTAAGCAGCATCTCTTACTGTATGTAACAAGGACCAGACACATAGCTTAACATGCTGTTGTAGCGCACGCCTGTCGTGGACGTAGGTTCCCGACACATGTAAGCAGCATCTCTTACTGTATGTAACAAGGACCAGACACATAGCTTAACATGCTGTTGTAGCGCACGCCTGTCGTGGACGTAGGTTCTGGAATATGTATATAGCGTCGATTGCCGACCTTAATGACATATACAACTCTCACCAGCCGAGCCAACCCCACAGATCGTTAGAGGTTCTGGGGCCCAGTGTCTTCTGTTTACATTACAATGGGGTGCTCTGGTCCATGAGTAGTGATCGATAGAATACAGCACACACTGCAGAGAGTGAATCCGTTAGATGTCAGTGTAGAAATATCTGAAAGATGTGGGTGCATACAACGATAAGATAAAATGACATGTCGCCACATAACTATACTAACGTATGAAGTCATGAGTTTATATTCATCTTTCGACAGTGACAGTGGTATCCAGTATATGTATAAACAAACTCCTAAAATATTGTGGCGTTTTCACATATTTTTCTTCATAATCATTTAACCACAAAAAGTATTTGTATTTTAGGTCAGAAGATGATTTCGACAAACTGACGTTCTCGAAGCCGGCGAAAGGCGCGTTCCTGCAGGCCATTTCGAAAGCGTCGACGAAGAAGAACAGTGGGAAGCACTTACAGTACTTGTTCAGGAAGGCCGTGCTGATGGTGCATGAGCTGCACGACGAACAGAGCACGGTTAGTGACGTGTCACACACGGTGGGGTGAAGGTCGCACTGTATACTTGGCTACCGTAATACAGGCTCCGGTGGCAGATGGGTCACACGCACACCGAATAGCCGTGGACTAAAATATATGCCATGCATTGCAGCCATGGAGACAACATACTTGTGTACAGGTGCATTTTCACGAGAGATGACGAACTTGGAGCGTTTTTTATCACACATAAAATGCCTTGGAACCTAGCGTCCTGAAACCTTTGACATGCCCAGTGAGAGTGAGAAGCCCACTAGTTAGTTATTAGCTAGGTTACGTGTGGTGAGTCGTCGATCACCAATAATCAACAGTGTATCAACATGTTCCTTAATGGGGGAAGTTGAAGGTCTTCCTGATCTTGGATCAACTTTGAGGCTGTCCCTTTCCCTTCTAAAACTTCACTTCTCAACTCTTAACAGTGGCAAAGGAACGAGCATCACCCCTAAAGTTGACACCATGTCCATATGGCTGGCTTCTGGAGTTAGTCCTTTCAGTTGGAGATACTTGATGACAGCGCGGTATCCAGTTTTGTCCATAATCACTTTGATGCTTCAGAAATATGCTACCATGTAGTGTATTTGTTTCCAATGCAGTCTGTATGCATAAGACGAATTGTAGTTAATACGTGCAAACTGTTAGGAATACTAATTACCCGAATGTTAAGTGTTTATGTTGTATATGTTGAGTATATGTATACACACACGACTTCCGCTTTAAAGATGCCTCTACATTGCAGGTTGCTGATGTCCTGGACGAGTCGAAGATCCGCCAGTTGAGGGGGGTGTTGCCGGGGATCCGCGCCCACACGATCCGTGCTCTCCCCCGCGAGGCGGTCCTGCGGAACCTGGACGTGTTTGAGGACGCGCACCTGGATGATGAGGAGGGCAAGGCGGTGGCGGAGAGGATCACGCAGGACGACCCGTGAGTTCTATTTATAGCACCACAGGAGAATAACATTATTTAAACTGTTGTTTAAATCATATATACACGTGGCACATCTATCAGGCATTAAATAATGTTAGTTGCTTCTTTTCACCCCCCCCCCCCCCCCCCCCCGAACTGCTCTTTCTGTCCATTCATTGGTCAACGAAGTATATGGGTGTGGTGTGCCCTCCCTGTATGTAGCGCTTTGTCTATAAAAGGACATACAGGTTAGTCGCAAAATTACATAATGGCGGATTAGGGTTAGGGTTATTGGATAACATTTGAAATCACGTGATAAGATAAAAATCTAGTCACAGTGATCGCGATTGGTTACACGGCCGCGTGTGCAAGAACATTATGATTTCGATATGTCCTAGTTATTTATGCCAAGATTATGTGTAAAATTAATTCATTTGTAGTTATTTATCACAGATAAAGACAAAAACAGGACTTTTAACTATGGCACTACACCATTAAGCTGTTTAAAACAAACAGGTTGGCACTAGTATCGTACCTCATACTGATGTAATGTCAGCTAACTAGTTGGTTATTTTATATGTTGTGGAATGTTTATAAACCTTGTAGTTATATATATAGTGGTTAACTGTGTGGTTATTTTCTAGTTCCTGGAACTGCAGGCGTGAACGTCTAGCCCAGATTGCTCCATACATACATTACCTGAGTGAAGACAAACTGAAATCTATCTGCAAGGTAAGTTCAAAACATTCCATACATACATTACCTGAGTGAAGACAAACTGAAATCTATCTGCAAGGCAAGTTCAAAACATTCCATACATACATTACCTGAGTGAAGACAAACTGAAATCTATCCGCAAGGCAAGTTCAAAACATTCCATACATACATTACCTGAGTGAAGACAAACTGAAAACTATCCGCAATGTACATTCAAAACATTCCAAACATACATTACCTGAGTGAAGACAAACTGAAATCTATCTGCAAGGCAAGTTCAAAACATTCCATACATACATTACCTGAGTGAAGACAAACTGAAATCTATCCGCAAGGCAAGTTCAAAACATTCCATACATACATTACCTGAGTGAAGACAAATTGAAAACTATCCGCAATGTACGTTCAAAACATTCCAAACATACATTACCTGAGTGAAGACAAACTGAAATCTATCCGCAAGGTAAGTTAAAAACTGAAATCTATCCGCAAAGTAATTTCAAAACATTCCATACATACATTACCTGAGTGAAGACAAACTGAAAACTATTTGCAAGGTAAGTTCAAAACAGTCCATACATACATTACCTGAGTGAAGACAAACTGAAACTATCTGCAAGGTAAGTTCAAAACATTCCATACATACATTACCTGAGTAAAGACAAACTGAAATCTATCTGCAAGGTAAGTTCAAAACATGCACTTGCTTATTACTATTTAGACATTAGATATTAAGCGTGTTTCTGTTCTATTCTTGCTGATACGATTATGATTTTGCTACCTCGATTTGGTCACTGTGTCAATAACGTTTTTTCTCACCTTTTCTGGAGTATTGTCTAAAAGATAATGAAACATAAGCAGACCAGAAATCACAACCGACTCCGTCCTATCGATCATTGGGGGGGGGGGGGGGGGGGGGGGGGGGGGGGGGGGGGGGGGGGGGGCGGGACGTAGCCCAGTGGTATAGCGTTCGCTCGATGAGCGGTCGGTGTGGGATCGATCCCCGTCGGTGGGCCCATTGTGCTATTTCTCGTTCCAGCCAATGCACCACGACTGGTATATCAAAGGTCGTGGTATGTACTACCCTGTCTTTGGGATGGTGCATATAAAAGATCCCTTGCTGCTAATCGGAAAGAATAGCCCATGAAGTGGCGACAGTGGGTTTCCTCTCTCAATATCTGTGTGGTCCTTAACCATATGTCTGACGCCATATAATCGTAAATAAAATGTGATGAGTGCGTCGTTAAATAAAACATGTCTTTCTTTCTTTCTATGGACTTTGTTCTTGTATATCTTATGAAGTTCGTTCAGCGATACTACACGAAGGGACTAGGAGGAAGGAAGGAAATGGTTTATTTAACGACGCACTCAACACATTTTATTTACGATCATATGGTGTCGGACATATGGTTAAGGACCACACAGATAATGAGGGAGGAAATCCGCTGTCACCACTTCATTGATTACTCTATTCGATTAGCAGCAAGGGATCCTTTATATGCACCATCCCATAGACAGGATAGCACATGCCACGGCCTTTGATGTACCAGTCGTGGTGCACTGGCTGGAGCGAGAAATGGACTAGTAGGAGAGCGCATATGTGAGGTACGATGGGTCTAAGAGTTCGTTCTATGTTTCCCCCTGTCTAGATAGAGAACTGCTTATAAAAGACCACTGGTTGCTGATATTCGGTAGGAGTATTCTGTGTGGGGATACCGGGTTTCATTCCTCACTGCCTGGACGATGTGTGCAAATAACAATGTTGGACACCATTCACAGATTAAAATGTGCTCAAGTGTTCAACAAATATTCGTTTCCATTCTCTTTCTTTCCTTTTCCTTCTTCCCGTTCGTTTCATTTTCAACACTACATTGTCGACACACGTTTTGTCTAGCAAATGAACGAATACGTTGTTTAACTAATTCAAGATATAAACGGGAAAAGGATCTTCAACTGGGGATGACCCTCAGAAGTGCCCAGTTTTCAGAAATCCTGAAACAGTGTACGTGTATTGTGCGTGGACTGACTGGCAGTTTAAATGACTAAGAGTGATGTGAGTGCACGTGTTGTTATTATTAGTGTAGCTGAACAACAAGATAAATCGATTACTAATATTAACGGTATTCGCCAGAACAATCATTGGAGTAGTTCTGTAAAATACTAATTATTATTCACACCCGCGGGGCGGGGCGGGGTGGTGCGGAGCGGGGCGGGGTGGTACGGAGCGGGGCGGGGTGGTGCGTAGCCCAGTGGTAAAGTGCTCGTCTGGGTCGCAGTAGGTCTAGATCGATCCCCGTCGGTCGGCCCATTGGGCTATTTCTCGTGCGTGTAAAACATCCCTTGCTACCAATAGAAAAATGCAGCGGGTTTCCTCTCTAAGACTATATGTCAGAATTACCAAATGTTTGACATCCAGTGGCCGATGACTAATAAAATCAGTGTGCTCTGGTGGTGTCGTTAAAGAAAACAAACTACGCACATCCACGTTCCTATTGAGACATTTCATTTAACAGAGTCTGTTGAAGGTTCTTGACGCTAAAACTGGCAGATCTCCTATAGGATTTTCTCTGTAAAATAAAGTTTGTTTTGTTTAAAGACACCACTAAAGCGCATTGATCTATTAATCATCGGCCATTGGATGTGAAACATTTGGTATTTCTAACATATAGTCTTAAAGAGGAAACCCGCTACTTTTCCATTACTACAAAGGGATCTTTTATATGCACCATCACACAGGCAGGATAGCACATACCACAGCCTTTGATATACCAGTCATGGTGCACTGACTGGAACGAGAAATAGCCCAATGGGCCCACCGACGAGGATCGATCCCAAACTGATCGCGCATCAAGCTAACGCTTTACCATTGGGCTACGCCCTTCCCTCCCCCTCCCCCCGACCCCCTCTTCTCTGTAGACAAAGCACGTGACAGTGAGTCATAGCTGCAAACCATCACAACTGGTTTATAGCACACTGTACTCAATATGCTAATGACAGATCATTAATGGCCGTACATTTTGCGGCTTCTGTTACACACTTAAAATGATATTTTGGTGTATTTTTGTTGAATACATTAACTAACCCAAATTATGTTTAGTTTTCTAGTTTTGTCACGGTATTGTGTGGGTGATGTCATAGCCGTATCTAGAGGACGCGAGGGGCAGCCCCAGTTAAAGTGCTCCTTTGATGTACGTCCCTATTCTATCGTGACTCACTCTAGTCGTTGTAGGGTGGCCATGGCTGCTGCCCTAGCCAGTGGAAGCTATGGTGGCCCCACCACAACTCCAATAAGAAAACCCTGTCTACGCCACTGGGAACGAGTCTTGATATGTAGTAAACATCTTCTTCATTCCCTTATTTTCGAAATGGTATTCACTGTATGTTTGTTTGGAATCCAATAACTTCAATTCATATCCTTTTTAGGCATTCTAGTGTGTGTTTGACTGTAAACTGTATTGGTGTGTTTGATTATAAACTGTGTTGGTGTATTTGACTTTAAACTGTTTGGTGTATTTGACTGTAAACTGTTTGGTGTTATTATTGACTGTAAATTGCCTTGGTGTGTTTGACTGTAGTCTGAGTTGGTGTGTTTGACTGTAAACTGTGTTGGTGTGTTTGACAGTAAACTGTGTTGGTGTGTTTGACTGTAAACTGTGTTTGACTGTAAACTGTATTGGTATGTTTCACAGTAAACTGTGTTGGTGTGTTTGATTGTAAACTGTATTGGTGTGTTTGACTGTAATCTGTGTTGGTGTGTTTGATTGTAAAGTGTATTGGTGTGTTTGATTGTAAACTGCGTTGGTGTGTGCTCGACTGTAAACTGTATTGGTGTGTTTAACTGTAAACTGTGTTGGTGTGTTTGCCTGTAAACTGTATTGGTGTGTTTCACAGTAAACTGTGTTGGTGTGTTTGATTGTAAACAGTATTGGTGTGTTTGACTGTAAACTGTGTTGGTGTGTTTCACAGTAAACTGTGTTGTGTGTTTGACTGTAAACTGTGTTGTGTGTTTGACTGTAAACTGTATTGGTGTGTTTGACTGTAAACTGCGTTTGTGTGTTTGACTGTAAACTGTGTTGCTGTGTTTGACTGTAAACTGTGTTGGTGTGTTTGACTGTAAACTGTGTTACTGTGTTTGACTGTAAACTGTGTTGGTGTGTTTGACTGTAAACTGTATTGGTGTGTTTGACTGTAAACTGTATTGGTGTGTTTCACTGTAAACTGTGTTGGTGTGTTTGACTGTAGTAAACTGTGTTGGTGTGTTTCACTGTAAACTGCGTTTGTGTGTTGACTGTAAACTGTGTTGCTGTGTTTGACTGTAAACTGTGTTGCAGTGTTTGACTGTAAACTGTGTTGGTGTGTTTGACTGTAAACTGTGTTGGTGTATTTGACTGTAAGCTGTGTTGGAGTGTTTGACTGTAAACTGTGTTGGTACGTTTGATTGTAAACTGTATGGTGTGTTTGACAGTAAACTGTGTTGGTGTGTTTGATTGTAAACTGTTTTGGTGTGTTAGATTGCAAACTGTATGTTGGGTTTGACTATAAACTGTATGCTGTGTTCGACTGTAAACTGTATGCTGTGTTTGACTGTAAACTGTGTTGGAGTATTTGACTGTAAACTGTATGGTGTGTTTGACTGTAAACTGTGTTGGAGTATTTGACTGTAAACTGTATGGTGTGTTTGACTGTAAACTGAATGCTGTGTTTGACTGTAAACTGTGTTGGTGTGTTTGACTGTAAACTGTGTTGGAGTGTTTGACTGTAAATTGTATGCTGTGTTTGACTGTAACTGTGTTGGAGTGTTTTACTTTAAATTTATGCTGTGTATGACTTGCAGCCAGAACTAGCGGCTGCCAGCTCGTCCATCATCAAAGGGATGGAGAAGCGAGACGAGTACCGACAGGAGCGGAACACCCAGGGATTCAGTCGCGAGGACGAGAGCACGAGGGAAGGGGATGACGGGAAGGTGAAGGTCGTTAAACACATCGTTCAGAGCTGGAAGGACGACACGAAGAGGAGGCGGAGACGGGCCACAGGTAGGGTGTAATTGTTTCCCTTAACAATGTTTATACGACGATTCACGAGTGCACGCCATCACAGCTATAGTTATTTCATCGAGCTCTGTCCTGTGATAGTTTTGATTTGGTAAATTAGCCTTAGAGTGGCTGTCCTCTTTGTGGCGGTGCAAGACTGATGAAATCTACAGTAAAGGATCTCGGAAGTGGCTGACCTCTTATAGACGAGGCACTAGATAGTAATTCGTGGAATCAACCACTATTTTGCCAAACACCCTTTTGACTCTGCATTGTGCAGAGGTACGGTCTTGATCGCGGATCATGATTTTGACGTTCAGATTTATACACTGAATAACAAAAATATTTATACCAAAGCATATACAATAGATTATCCTGCGGTGTTTCGGTCTATTATTGTGCGGCAAAGCGTAAAACGTGCTACGTATCAGGCATGATGGAAGCAAGTAAACATGGGGGAGGTGACTGAGATCCAGGGCGCAAAGCGGTGTAAACATTTTGTAAACTAGATGTCCTGAAATGCAATTTCCTGCATTCTACAAATATTTACTACCAATAATATTTTCGATTCAGAATTACTGTGGGGGACTAGAGCACCCACATCCCCCCTTCTCCGCCTTGCCTGTATATTATGCAGAATATTTGCAATATGACACGACCTTGTCAAAACATCTTTTTGATTCTACCTTGCGCAGAGATACGATTAGGAATGAAATAAGTATTCAGTCATTTTTGTTTGTGAAATATAGAGTCCACCATCTGTTTTGGGAGAAGGGTTGTGCTTTAGTGTTATGTGGCAAAACGTTGAATACTTTTAGTTTCAATTCAATTCAATTTTTTATTGTATGTAAGGCCATATGCCCATATATACAAGAACTCGTATATTGATATATTTTGGGACAAGTTGTTCAAATGATTTGCCAGCTGTTTTAGAAACACTACGACCTTCCATGGACGCCAACCAAACAAGTTGAGTGATGTAAATCAAGATCAGTTATGGGTAATACATAAACTCGCCACCAGCCCGCACCACGTCTATGTAATAAATATGATATTAAACTCGCCACCAGCCCGCACCACGTCTATGTAATACATATGATATTAAACTCGCCACCAGCCCGCACCACGTCTATGTAATAAATATGATATTAAACTAGCCACCAGCCCGCACCACGTCTATGTAATACATATGATATTAAACTCGCCACCAGCCCGCACCACGTCTATGTAATAAATATGATATTAAACTCGCCACCAGCCCGCACCACGTCTATGTAATACATATGATATTAAACTCGCCACCAGCCCGCACCACGTCTATGTAATAAATATGATTTTAAACTCGCCACCAGCCCGCACCACGTCTATGTAATACATATGATATTAAACTCGCCACCACCCCGCACCACGTCTATGTAATACATATGATATTAAACTCGCCACCACCCCGCACCACGTCTATGTAATACATATGATATTAAACTCGCCACCACCCCGCACCACGTCTATGTAATACATATGATATTAAACTCGCCACCACCCCGCACCACGTCTATGTAATACATATGATATTAAACTCGCCACCAGCCCGCACCACGTCTATGTAATAAATATGATATTAAACTCGCCACCAGCCCGCACCACGTCTATGTAATAAATATGATATTAAACTCGCCACCAGCCCGCACCACGTCTATGTACTAAATATGATATTAAACTCGCCACCAGCCCGCACCACGTCTATGTCCCTCGTGAAACAATTCTCATTTATCACTCCGTAAAGCTCGAAACTACCGAGCACTATTTCACTCGGGACACAAACACTATACAAAATGGAAGCTCGTCCAACATCCTATAAATATTACATTTCCAAAAAATTATGAAAACAGATATTTATAAAAGCCCGTGATCAGCTTAACCATCCTTTGAACAACTGGCCCCTGGTGTAGGTAACAGATTTTAGTTTCATAAACAGCAGTCTATCTTTACGTGATATAGAACAACCATTAAGAACAAACATAAATTTGTTGTATTTTTAACAGGTATAGTTCACTTCAAATGTATAATTTCGTGATCATTTTGTGATTTTATTTTCTTCAGTTGGTCTGACCTGTGACGTCATCAAACTGATGGGTTCAAAGGTTACGCTGTTGGAGACAGCTGAAATAGACGCGATAGACTCGGCCGTGGAGTTCCCCAACTGTCTGGAGACGTTTGGTACCTACGGAGACTGGTCACAAGAAAAGCTGACCCATCTGTTGAATAAGGCGAAAGAGGTGAGAACTGATTTTATCACATGGTGTATGACGGGATCGTGGGACTGAGTTTGAAAATGCTAATGGTTTTGTCATCCAGATTCACAATCTAATTGTTGCTCTTTCCAGTGTAGTCTTGGTCTCGTCGTTTCAGGCAGAGTGCTTGCTATGATACCGAAATTATTGTTTTGTCTTGTAGTCGCTGGGAGAAGTCAGCACGTGGTCGTCAGAACACGTCCGTCGAGCTGGCAGTATCATAGCGGCGCTGCGACCCGGCAGCTTGAAGACATTGCAGCTCACGTCAGATGGTGCCATGGCGCGAATTGGGCAACATCCGCTCATGAATATGCAACAGGTAATAATATGAAATTCACTTCGATGAACTGAATCTAAAACTAAACATATACATTGCATACAGATTAAAATTAAATGAAAATACAGTTTATAAAATTAATATTTGAAAACGGTATATAGAACCTTGGAGATTATTTGAATGAATTATTTTCCTGAGAATTTTGTTGTTGTTTTAATTGATTCAGCTGTAGTCTTGTATAACTATAAGTTGTAATTGCAGTATTAATCTGACTGGCTTAGTGATATCTCTTCCATATACGAAATATTTATTATGTATTACTTTCAGCTGAATGCTGGAGTTTATCGCTGGCTAAATCTGACCAAGATGAATGACGTCACTAAGATCTCGGGGCCCGAACTCTCGTCATTGCGAGAGTTCGTGTGTGGACTAGAGGACGCACACATTGCACAGCTCTCGGCTGAAGCGTTTAGGTAAGCACTCGGAGCAACGACTAATAACGACAATAGATCTAACGGATGATGATCAACGAAAACAACTCAGGCTCGCCGCTAGAGTACTCGATTTGTTTATAAAGTTAAATGAATCTGCAGGGGAAAGAATAAAACGGAACTATGTTTATCATTTTAAATTTTAATTCTTAAATAGTAGTTCATACTTACGTTGTTATTTTGTGGTGGGAAGTTGTCTCTGGTTGGGGGGAGGGTTCTGTCCCATTCTCTATCTGTCTAACTCTCGCTTCTTTCGCTGTCTGTTTCTTTTACAAAATACTACAATATATCACTAGAATAACAGTTATTGTTGAGAATTATTGCTATATTTGTTTGCATTGTACAGCACTAGTTTCTAAATGTTTTAAATATTGTCTTTAATGCAGGACAGCGTCCCACGACATTGGCGGGTTGAGAACGTGCAGTTTGTCAACACTTCGTGCCCTGGCTCGCAAGGCGATCACATCGTACGGTAGCGCCCCCTCCGACTGGCCGGCCGCTAGGATCGCTGACATGGGTGTTATTATAGGTATGTACGTTAGATACTGACATGGGTGTTATTATAGGTATGTACGTTACATGCTGACATGGGTATTATTATAGGTATGTACGTTAGATACATGGGTATTATTATAGGTACGTACGTTAGATACATGGGTATTATTATAGGTATGTACGATAGCTACATGGGTATTATTATAGGTATGTACGTTAGATACTGACATGGGTGTTATTATAGGTATGTACGTTAGATGCTGACATGGGTATTATTATAGGTATGTACGTTAGATACATGGGTATTATTATAGGTACGTACGTTAGATACATGGGTATTATTATAGGTATGTACGATAGCTACATGGGTATTATTATAGGTATGTACGTTAGATACTGACATGGGTGTTATTATAGTTATGTACGTTAGATGCTGACATGGGTATTATTATAGGTATGTACGTTAGATACATGGGTATTATTATAGGTATGTACGTTAGATGCTGACATGGGTGTTATTATAGGTATGTACTTTAGATGCTGACATGGATATTATTATAGATATGTACGTTAGATGCATGGGTATTATTATAGGTATGTACGTTAGATAAATGGGTATTATTATAGGTATGTACGTTAGATGCTGACATGGGTATTATTATAGGTATGTACGTTAGATGCTGACATGGGTATTATTATAGGTATGTACGTTAGATACATGGGTGTTATTATAGGTATGTACGTTAGATGCTGACATGGGTATTATTATAGGTATGTACGTTAGATACATGGGTGTTATTATAGGTATGTACGTTAGATGCTGACATGGGTATTATTATAGGTATGTACGTTAGATACATGGGTATTATTATAGATATGTACGTTAGATGCTGACATGGGTATTATTATAGGTATGTACGTTAGATACATGGGTGTTATTATAGGTATGTACGTTAGATGCTGACATGGGTATTATTATAGGTATGTACGTTAGATACATGGGTATTATTATAGGTATGTACGTTAGATAAATGGGTATTATTATAGGTATGTACGTTAGATGCTGACATGGGTATTATTATAGGTATGTACGTTAGATGCTGACATGGGTATTATTATAGGTATGTCCGTTAGATGCTGACATGGGTGTTGTTATAGGTATGTACGTTAGATGCTGACATGGGTATTATTATAGGTATGTACGTTAGATGCTGACATGGGTATTATTATAGGTATGTACGTTAGATACATGGGTATTATTATAGGTATGTACGTTAGACACATGGGTGTTATTATAGGTATGTACGTTAGATGCTGACATGGGTGTTATTATAGGTATGTACGATAGATGCTGACATGGGTATTATTATAGGTATGTACGTTAGATACATGGGTATTATTATAGGTATGTACGTTAGATGCTGACATGGGTGTTATTATAGGTATGTACGTTAGATACTGACATGGGTGTTATTATAGGTATCTACGTTAGATACTGACATGGGTGTTATTATAGGTATGTACGTTAGATGCTGACATGGGTATTATTATAGGTATGTACGTTAGATACATGTGTATTATTATAGGTATGTACGTTAGATACTGACATGGGTGTTATTATAGGTATGTACGTTAGATGCTGACATGGGTATTATTATAGATATGTACGTTAGATACATGGGTATTATTATAGGTATGTACGTTAGATAAATGGGTATTATTATAGGTATATACGTTAGATGCTGACATGGGTATTATTATAGGTATGTACGTTAGATACATGGGTATTATTATAGGTATGTACGTTAGATACATGGGTATTATTATAGATATGTACGTTAGATGCTGACATGGGTATTATTATAGGTATATACGTTAGATGCTGACATGGGTATTATTATAGGTATGTACGTTAGATACATGGGTATTATTATAGGTATGTACGTTAGATACATGGGTATTATCATAGGTATGTACGTTAGATGCTGACATGGGTATTAATATAGGTATGTACATTAGATACATGGGTATTATTATAATAGGTATGTACCTTAGATACATGGGTATTATTATAGGTATATACGTTAGGTGCTGACATGGGTATTAGTATAGGTATCTACGTTAGAGGCTGACATGGGTATTAGTATATGTATCTACGTTAGATGCTCACATGGGTATTATTATACGTATGTACGTTAGATACATGGGTATTATTATAGGTATGTACGTTAGATGCTGACATGGGTGTTATTATAGGTATGTACGTTAGATACTGACATGGGTGTTATTATAGGTATGTACGTTAGATGCTGACATGGGTATTATTATAGGTATGTACCTTAGATACATGGGTATTATTATAGGTATGTACGTTAGATGCTGACATGGGTATTATTATAGGTATGTACGTTAGATGCTGACATGGGTATTATTATACGTATGTACGTTAGATACATGGGTATTATTATAGGTATGTACGTTAGATGCTGACATGGGTATTATTATAGGTATGTACGTTAGATGCTGACATGGGTATTATTATAGGTATGTACCTTAGATACATGGGTGTTATTATCGGTATGTACGTTAGATACTGACATGGGTGTTATTATAGGTATGTACGTTAGATGCTGACATGGGTGTTATTATAGGTATGTACGTTAGATGCTGACATGGGTGTTATTATAGGTATGTACGTTAGATGCTGACATGGGTATTATTATAGGTATGTACGTTAGAAGCTAACATGGGTATTATTATAGGTATGTACGTTAGATACTGACATGGGTATTATTATACGTATGTACGTTAGATGCTGACATGGGTATTATTATAGGTACGTACGTTAGATACATGGGTATTATTATAGGTATGTACGTTACATACATGGGTATTATTATAGGTATGTACGTTAGATGCTGACATGGGTGTTATTATAGGTATGTACGTTAGATACTGACATGGGTGTTATTATAGGTATGTACGTTAGATGCTGACATGGGTATTATTATAGGTATGTACGTTAGACACATGGGTGTTATTATCGGTATGTACGTTAGATACTGACATGGGTGTTATTATAGGTATGTACGTTAGATGCTGACATGGGTATTATTATAGGTATGTACGTTAGATGCTGACATGGGTATTATTGGGTATTATTATATGGACATGGGTATTATTATAGGTATGTACGTTAGATACATGGGTATTATTATAGGTATGTACGTTAGATACATGGGTATTATTACAGGTATGTACGTTAGATGCTGACATGGGTGTTATTATAGGTATGTACGTTAGATGCTGACATGGGTGTTATTATAGGTATGTACGTTAGATACTGACATGGGTGTTATTATAGGTATGTACGTTAGATGCTGACATGGGTATTATTATAGGTATGTACGTTAGATACATTGGTGTTATTATAGGTATGTACGTTAGATACTGACATGGGTGTTATTATAGGTATGTACGTTAGATGCTGACATGGGTATTATTATAGGTATGTACGTTAGATGCTGACATGGGTATTATTATAGGTATGTACGTTAGATACATGGGTATTATTATAGGTATGTACGTTAGATACATGGGTGTTATTATAGGTATGTACGTTAGATGCTCACATGGGTGTTATTATAGGTATGTACGTTAGATGCTGACATGGGTATTAGTATAGGTATGTACGTTAGATACATGGGTATTATAGGTATGTACGTTAGATGCTGACATGGGTGTTATTATAGGTATGTACGTTAGATACTGACATGGGTTTTATTATAGGTATGTACGTTAGATGCTGACATGGGTATTATTATAGGTATGTACGTTAGATACATGGGTATTATTATAGGTATGTACGTTAGATACTGACATGGGTGTTATTATAGGTATCTACGTTAGATGCTGACATGGGTATTACTATAGGTATGTACGTTAGATACATGGGTATTATTATAGGTATGTACGTTAGATAAATGGGTATTATTATAGGTATGTACGTTAGATGCTGACATGGGTATTATTATAGGTATGTACGTTAGATACATGGGTATTATTATAGGTATATACGTTAGATACATGGGTATTATTAGAGGTATGTACGTTAGATGCTGACATGGGTATTATTATAGGTATGTACGTTAGATGCTGACATGGGTATTATTATAGGTATGTACGTTAGATACATGGGTATTATAATAGGTATGTACGTTAGATACATGGGTATTATCATAGGTATGTACGTTAGATGCTGACATGGGTATTATTATAGGTATGTACGTTAGATACATGGGTATTATAATAGGTATGTACGTTAGATACATGGGTATTATCATAGGTATGTACGTTAGATGCTGACATGGGTATTATTATAGGTATGTACGTTAGATACATGGGTATTATTATAGGTATGTACGATAGCTACATGGGTATTATTATAGGTATGTACGTTAGATACTGACATGGGTATTATAGGTATGTACGTTAGATGCTGACATGGGTATTATTATAGGTATGTACGTTAGATACATGGGTATTATTATAGGTATGTACGTTAGATGCTGACATGGGTGTTATTATAGGTATGTACTTTAGATGCTGACATGGATA
>NW_024537370.1:75584-108329 GCF_016097555.1 Gigantopelta aegis | reverse complement strand
GTTTTGGCACCTTCACACGATAGCGAAAAACTACTTCTTTCAGATTCCCATATTTCGGTCGTATCATTTACGAGCGAAAAACAATTTACATACCCAAATAAGGTTAATATTAATAAAAATATTTAAAAATATAATTTATTTTTTATTATTATTTTATTAAAGCGACCCCGGTATTTGATGCTTCAAAACACCACCAGATACTTGGATGGTTAATCATTGGTTAATCGATCCTTCCGACAACTTTGCCATTTTTTGGGCAACCATCTGTTTCTAGCGCCCCATTTTGCCCGCTTGTTGATTGGCACATTTTCAAGTTGAAAGGACTGAGGGCGTTGTCCCAATTACTCGGCTTTAGCAAATTTGTTCCAAAGAGTTGATTTTACAAATAGATGTAAACTGCGAAACGTTACCGCGTACGCGCCATTAATCACAGCTTGTATCAAAACTTTTTAAATAAGCAATCGCATGTAAACCCGTTGATATTCTTCTAGGTTTTGCGTTTACCTTTGCACACCCCTATAAATTATTTTTCGTGCTGGGACGGTAAACTTCATTCTACATCTTTCGCAACCTAATTCAATAAATTTAATTTTCTTTCAGGGAAGAACCTATAACGGGCTTTTTGCTGGAAGTGTCGAATTATTGCCCACGGTCAAAAGACAAGGAAGAGACAATACCGTTTGACAAGCAAAAGAAACCACAACGTCGCACGCGGAGGCGGATGGAAATGCAGAGACTGTGATGGGTCCGCTTACTGGGTCAATTCCCTCCCCTGCAAGTTTGTTTCCCACGAAGCACAGCACAAACAAGTTTTGTCCTTGTGATAACAACGAAACAAACAAAACGATGAGATAATCGAGACTTGCGAATGTAATAGGGGTGCTACGAAAGGTATATTTAGCCAGGTTTAAACTTATTCCTTTAAAATAACCGATGGAAAAAAAAGGGAACACATCAAATTGAAACCCATATTTATTCACACACAAGTATGCCTATATTTCATACCAAGTTGTAATGTGGGATTGAATGTCTGTAGAGTTAAGTGAGCCCTAATGTCCCCGCCCCTTCTCAATATGAATTGTTTTTGATGCGTTTATTTCTTGTTGCACTTGGGTCCTTTTTTTCTTTCCATCTTATTCAGAATTCAATTAAACAAACTTTTAAGAGCAATTCACTTCCCCCAACGGGAAGCAAAGCGGGAACGTTATACGCGGGCGACCCAAAGACAAACCTTAATCAAAGGCCCCGCTGAATCATTTGTTCAAGAGAATTTTACTTTTTCGATCTTTTTAATCTATTTTGTACATATTTGGGTTTTGACTAGACCATACAACAAAAGCAATGAATTAAATTAAAATAATTCATTCCACAGCAAAGGAAATAAAGGTCCAACCACAAACTCTCATCCGTTGCTGGGGTCCCGTAACCAATAGACCAATTTACCCTGTTCTCCGCCACCACGATACATCGGCCACCGAATTCAAAAAGATTCTTTTAACCCAAGGATAAACGGGGCTACAAACCCACATATCGGCAAGAGGAGATGAAATTTACAAATTTTTCACCCTTTGGGTTGACTAGTGTGTAGTATAATAATATTATAAAGAGATGATAGAAAAAAGAAGAAGATGAATTTATCACTGGCTAAGGAAATAATAATTTGTCCCCCCAATTGCTCATGCCCGTTACCAGACGCGAACCTAAAACCATTTTCCCCACCATAACAACCATAAGTTTAACCATTCGGCACCGAACTCTCTATTTCTGTAATTTGCACAAATTTTGTGTTTTTACACCACTAAGCATAAATTTATTAATCGTCTGCTATTGTTGTCAACATTTGGTAATTGCAAATATCTCGAGAGGAATCCGGGACATTTTTCAAAACAAGAACTTTTAAGCACCCTCCGACGACAAATAAACATACAACGCCTTTGACATCCACGTGTTGCACTCTGGAAAAGAAAAAGCCTAAGGGCCCATAGACGGGGGTTCACCCAGATACACCTTTCAAGATTCCAAGGTTTAGTCTTCGTTTGTTTGAGGACTTTTAAAACGAAAAGAGACTGTTTGTTTAAACTTGTGGTTATGTAATCTTTATTTAATTTTTTTATTTTTTACCTTAATTGTTTAGATATGACACTAGATAAATTTTCAATTTTTGGTCAAACCAAATTAAGCTTTTTGGGACGAACACGTTTCCTAGTTATGACTGCAAAGGAAATTACATTGGTTCAAAAAGGCCACGTATTATTTTTATTTTCAGTTACGTTTTATCCTTTAAAAAATCATTTTAAAAAATTTTTCCAGGGGCCCCGGGGTTTTTCTATTTAAAAGGAAAAAAAACCCCCGGGGAAACCCCAAACCCCTTTTTCCAATTTTCCCCGGTTAAAAGGAAAACCCTTTTTTAAAAAAGGAAAAACCCCTTTTTAAAAAGGGGTTTAAGGGTTTTTTGGGGGGAAAAAAATTTTTTTTGGTTTTTTTTTTTTAATTTTTTTTTTTTTTTTTGGAATTTTTAAAGAAAAGGGTTTCCTTATTTTTTTTCCCAAAAAAGTTTTTTTAAAAAAAGGGCCCCAAATTCCCGGAAACCCGGGGTTTTCCCTTTTTAAATTTTTTTTGGATCGGGGAAAAAAAAAAATTTTTCCAAAATTTAAAGGGGGTTTTTTTTAAAATATTTTCCGGGGGGGGGTTTTAAAATTTGGAAAAGGGGGGCAAATTTTTTTTTAAAAAGGGGGAAAAAAAAAAACCGGTTGGGTTTTCCTTTTTGGGGGTTTTCCGGGGAAAAAACCCCCCCCCCCGGGAAAAGGGATTTTTCCCAAAAGGGCCCCCAAAAAAAAAAAACAAACCCCAAAAACAAAAACCCCCAAAACCCCCAAGGGGGGGGTTTTGGGGGTTTTTTATTTGGAGGGGGCCCCAAATTTGGTTTTGGGGGGAAAACCTTTTCCCCCCCCCCCCCCAAAAAAAAAAGGGGGGGGGGAAAATGGGGGGGTTTTTTTGGCTTCCCAAAATTTTTTTTGGGGAAAATTTTGGGGGGAAAATTTAATTTAAAAA
The DNA here is from genome assembly GCF_016097555.1 of Gigantopelta aegis. NCBI lineage: Eukaryota > Metazoa > Mollusca > Gastropoda > Neomphalida > Peltospiridae > Gigantopelta > Gigantopelta aegis. The sequence goes on along the minus strand of NW_024537370.1, from coordinate 105,278 downwards.
AAAACACCACCCCCGGGTTTTTAAAGGGGTTTGGGTCAAAGGGGGGATTTAAAAAAAAAAAAGGTTTTTTTAAAACCCCGGGAAGGTTTTAAAAAAGGCCAAACGGGTTGGGAAAAAATTTTTGGTTTGGGGCGGGCCGGGGAAAAACCCCTTTTTTTTTTTTTTAACCCGGGGGGGGGGGGGGGGGGGGGAAAGGGGGGTTTTCCCCTTTTTAAACCCAAAAACAAAAAAAAAAAAAAAAAGGGTTTAAAAAACTGGAAAATTTTTTTTTTTTTTTTTTTTTTTGGGGGGGGGGGTTTTTTTTTGGTTTTAAGGGGGGGGGGTTTGGGGGTTTTTCAAAAAAATTTTTGTTAAAAAATTTGGTTAAAAAACCCGGGGAAAAAAAAATTTTTTTAAAAATTTTTTTTTAAAAAAAGGGGGGGGGGGCCCCCCTTTTTTTTTTCCAAAACCAAAGGGGCCAAAAAAAAAAAAAGGGGGGGGGAAAAAGGGGGGGGGGAAAGGTTTAAAAGGGGGGGCCCCTTTTTTAAAGGGTTTTTTTTTCCTTTTTTTTTTAAAAAGGGCCCGGGCCGGGGGGAAGTTTTTTTGGGGGGGGGGGGGGGCCCCCAGGGGGGGGGAAAGGGGGGGGGGGGTTTAGGTTTTAAAAAGGGGGGGGCCAAAGGGGGTAAAAAATCCCCCCCAAAAAGGGGGTTTTTTTCCCCAAAAAAAGGGGAAAAGGGAAAGAAAGGGAAAAAATTGGGTTCCTTTCCAAAGGGTTTTTTTTAAAAAATTAAAAAATTTGGGGGAAAAAAAGGAAAAAAAAAAATTTTTGTTTAAAAAAAGGGGGAAAATTTGGAAAAAAAGAAAAAAAAAATTTTAAAGGGTTTTATTGGCCCTTGGGAAAAAAAAAAAAAAAAACCCCAGGTTTAAGGGGCCCCGGGGGAAATTGGGGTAAAAAACCCAAACCAAGGGAATGGGGGATCCCCAATTTTTTTTTTCCCCAAATTTTAAAAAAAAAAGGGTTTCCCCAAATTTTTTAAACAAAAATTTGGAAAATGGAAAGGCCCTTGGGGGGTTTTAAAAAATTTTTTTTTTTTTTTTTTAAGGGTTTGGGGGGGGGGGGGGGGGGGTTTGGGGGGGGGGGCCCCAAAAAAAAAAACCCCCAAAAAAAAATTTTAAACGGCCCAAAAAGGGGCCTTTTTTGGGGGGTTTTTTGGGGGGGGGGGGGCCAATTGAGGGGGTTAAAAGGGGATTTAAAGGGCCCAATTTTAAAAAGGGTTTGGGGGCCCTTTTAAAACCATTTAAGGTTAAAAAAAGGGGGTTTAAAGGAAAACCCTTTTAAAAAAAAAACCCCCAAAAAAAAAAGGGGGGTTTTTTTTTTCCGGGGGCTTTTAAGGGGGGGGTAATTTGAAATTATTTAAATTTTCGGGTTTTTTTTAAAGTTTAAAAAAATTTTGGGGGGGGGGGAAATTGCTCTATTACAGATCCTGACAATTTGTTCCGAATTTCTTTGGTAAATTAGTATAGTGACATAGGTTCGAATCCATGTTTCTATATTGATAATTTTAACGTTTTCATGCACCTTGAAGATCAGCTAAAACAGTTTTGACGAATCACTCTTTGGCAACTTCCACAAGTCTCTAAACGCTTACTTCCGTGGTTGAAATAGGTACACAGGTTCGTACAATATTGGTTTTTACTTCGGACTTTAAACTTACATCTACAATGTAATGTCCGTGTCCACTACTGTTAGTACAAATCTAGACCAAACGTTCTTCCAATGACAGGGGCGTGCGCAGGAAATTTTGCAGGGGGGGGGGGGGGGTCGAGGTGCCTGGCGAAGCCCGTGTGTGTGTGTGGGGGGGGGGGTAAACTTTGAATTTTTTTGGAAAATTGACCCCTTCTAGGGCTATTCTGAGGTGTTTTCTGCTGGCTAGCCGAGCTGCTTTCTGACCACATTTTTGGGGGAAAGAAATTATATTATTCGCCTTGAGCACGCGCCTGAATGAGGATCAATAACTTTGGGAGTCCAGTTTCCAAATGGTTTGTAGCAGTACTCGGCCTCTGTGGAAATGCTTGATAGGTACCATCGAAGATATTTGCTCTGATTCCAAGATGTTTAACAGTGCAATCAATGACTGGCAATCAATGACTGTAAAGGCGAACTTTCGTCAGAGTCCATACCACACCATTTTCAACTCGAACAGCCAAAACAGATAGGGATATACCAAGTGTCCCTAGAGTGTTTTGGGTATCGGAGTTGCATACATGTAGGATTTATCAGCTGTCTCCTGAATTAAGCTGCCTTCGCTATGGAAATCTGTTTCCCACTGAAACTATCCCTATGCATGCTCTGGTCGATTCTAATCTAAAATGGCCTAACACTAACTGAATGAAATAGACCACTGCTCAGTGTTCTGTTTCATCCTGCTATAATTTTGCGTTTATGATCTTGCAGACTTTTAAAAAACATTTGTTCAGATTACTTAATGCTTTAGCTGTTATTTATAACAGACGTGAGTCCATGTAGAGATTAATGTGTATTGTAGATGACGGTTGGCTCCTTTATTTATAATAGAAGATGGAAATGCAACACTTAACGAGACATCTTGAGACGTATCCATCAAACCTTAAACGTTAATGTGACCAGTGTACTGTTATATTTGATACAGATATTGAGTTTTAATAACATACCCTGGATAAGTTTCCAGCTGCCATCAACGAAGTGAATTCATCGCATTTTCTTAACAAGAATGAGGACACATTCTTTCCTAAAATCACAATTAAAGTTGTTTTCTTTGCTGTGCTTATTCAGTACTTGAAACAAACACAGATGCTGATAGACCCGTTGCTTCTACCATACTAGTGGATTTAGTTTGACATCCAATAGCCGATGCTTAATTACTCAATGTATTCTAGTGGTGTCGTTAAACAAAACATACAAACACACTTTTCATTAAATATGTCAGAAAAAGGTTTTTTATTCATGCTTGGAGTGAAAAAAAAAAGTGTTTTATTTAACGGTACCACTAGAGCATATAGATTTAATATAAGATATGACATATTCAGCTTTTGGAGATACCAATGCTAACATGAAGCTACATGTATACCTCAATTCAGGATACAGCTGACTTATTTTATTCAGCTAATACTTAAGACACTGATGGAAAAAAAAGAAATGTTTTATTTAACGACGCACTCAACACATTTTATTTACGGTTATATGGCGTCAGACATATGGTTAAGGACCACACAGATTTTGAGAGGAAACCCGCTGTCGCCACTACATGGGCTACTATTTCCGATTAGCAGCAAGGGATCTTTTATTTGCGCTTCCCATAGGCAGGATAGCGCAAACTATGGCCTTTGTTGAACCAGTTATGGATCACTGGTCGGTGCAAGTGGTTTACACCTACCCATTGAGCCTTGCGGAGCACTCACTCGGGGTTTGGAGTCGGTTTCTGGATTAAAAATCCCATGCCTCGACTGGGATCCGAACCCAGTACCTACCAGCCTGTAGACCGATGGCCTAACCTCCCTAGTTTCTCGTTTCAGCCAGTGCCGCACGACTGGTAGATCAAAGGCCGTGATATGTACTACCCTGTCTGTGGGATGGTGCATATAAAAGATCCCATACTGCTAATCAGAAAGAGTGGCGACAGCAGGTTTCCTCTCTCAACATATGTATTGTCCTTAACCATATGTGTTGTCCTTAACCATATGTCTGACGCCATATAACCGTAAAAAGGTGTGTTGAGTGCGTCGTTAAATAAAACATTTCCTTCTTCTTCTTCTTCCTCTAATCACGTGATCGAAGATTATGACTTCTAAAAACACGTATTTTCACATGTGAAGAGACGATAAATATCACATGAGTATCTCATCCACCGCGGTGTAATAGGGGGGGGGGGGGGGGGGGGGAGGGTGTCTAATTTTTACATAATAGCGTTACGTAACATTGGAACACATTTGGCTGCTGCCGAGCTAAGCTCTAGTTTTGTTTGTTTGTTTTTTGTTGCTGTTTTGTTTTAATTCTCACTTGCCGGGGCATTTCAATGTTCAACAACAAAATACATAACTGAATGGAAAGCTGAATGGAAAGCGTGCGTGCGTGCGTGATTCGGTAAATATCGGAAGTATATTTTAAGTTTAATTTTGGTATAATCCGACTTTAAATTTTCGTTTGGGGTAATTGTCCTTTCATCTTTCAGAGTTTGGGTAATATGTCGGACTATTTCAATCTTGAAAGTTAATGCAAGAAGACTATCAAGACATTATACATTATATTATTACAGAATAGAGTATGAAATTACCGTTGAGTCATTTCGTATTATATTCATATTAAAGTAATCAATCACCCAATTTTGAATTATTTGTGACTTGAACGGCATTCTGCATCGAATAATTACCCTCATCCAACCGTAACAGATACCCACATCCTCATGATGTTAACACTTTCAGTTACCAACATCACACTCAATTTTTGATGTCCGTTATCCAATTCCCAAATACGATTTTTTAAAAACGTGTGCTTCAAAAATGCATATTTTATATATTTCATGAAGTCTATGTATATGGACATCTAAAAAATGCCCGTTAAGAATGAAAATTCACATTGATTAATACTCATCATATGCGTCCTCCGCCATATTGGATGCGAGTAACTACAGTTACCCGCATGCGGTTATCTCCTGTGATCGAGGCCGTTTCTGATAAGAACAGATACTACATTTTGATCTTAGCAAAAAGGCCGAGAAGCGAAGTGGCTATATATATACGACGGCCATGTTTATGGCCTACGCTAACGAGGGCTGCCTATAAACACAGCAAAAATGTATATAGGCGGTAAATAAGTATTTAATTGATCCATATTACCGAACCACTTGGAACAGGAGGAATACATACTAAGTACAAACAGAGCAGGGCCGTAGCTAGCGGAGGGGGGGGGGGGGGGGGGGTGTTCCGGAATTCATTACAGAAGCTTAAAGAAAATTATCTTCTTAACTGTTTAAGGTGATTTAGACTATTAACTACTCAGTTGCCCCCCAAACAAAAAATCCTAGCTACGGCCCTGCAGAACAATGGGGGTTGAATATGAATCTAGCGGACCCTTTTGTGTACGTTTTCCATAGACACCTACCCAGTGTTTCTGCCGGAAAAAATTTGGGGGGTATGGCGCTATGAAATTAAATATTTACAATGTGTTTGCTGAATACAACAGCAGTCGATGGGTTAGGTGTAGGGTTAGGGTTATGAAAATCATACAGTAATAATAAAGAGTCATTAATGTTTTCAAAAGGTTAACATTTGGGTATTGCGCCATACCCATTTTACCCTGCTACAGTATATGAAGAGCGTAATAATGCCTCTGCAGTACTTTAATAATCGGAGGCCGATGGGGGGGGGGAGTGGGGGCTGGGCAGGGTCCCTCCCCCGTAAAATTTGCGATAATTATCATTTTATTATATATTAATTTTTAATTTTTTTACGATCCCCCTCCAATCGTCCCCCAAAGTTCCCTTGGCATTCCACCTCATGTCACTGACCCCCCCCCCCCCCCCCCAATGGATTTTCTGGATCCGCCACTGATGGTATTAATAATAATAATAATAATAATAATAATATATGAATGAATGAATGAATGAATGAATGAATGAATGAATACATATAAATAAATAATATTATCAGCTGCTGAGAGATTATCTGAAAAAGAAAATAAATACACACCAACAGTACACAAACTAACAGCGGGGGCTTGTAACTGGAATCAGTCGGAAGGAAACGTGTTATCTTTTTTCGAACCGTCAATATGCCATTATTGTTACAGATAAGCATAATTAATAACTATGATTCGGTCACAGTACTAACAATTTAGCTAGTTTCGCAGATCGGTACGGTTAGTGACTTAAATATGGCGGCATTGTCAGTATTATTATTATTATTATTATTATTATTATTATTATTTTAAATTGTATATTAGCCACGAACTGTATTACATATAGCAGGCCGTTTAATCGTAAACAACTGAAAGCAAATTGCTAGTGCGTCACCAACTACACTCGAAGTGGTGACCAATCACTATTCGTATAGTAACGGTATAGTTGAGAAACCTCTCTATAATATTTTTAAATACCTGCAGATAATATATATACGGGAGGGGGCACAAGCCATACTTTTACGTTCGAAATTTGATAACTACAAATTAGATGCACATTAATGAGGTCAATGAGGTAAATTTTATTGACACGACATTGTAATCAACGTACTAGTAAACAAATAGACAAGGCTTCATTTTCTAGTAACGCAGGACATTATGTTGTGTATTAAGTAAAAATTATCATGCCACAATGTTTTTTGTCGGTGCAGGCACATACCCATCTGCTTGCACAAGCAATTTTTTTTGTGATACATTTTTCGGGGAACATATCTCGACCCCTCACCGTAAACTTCGCTCGCCTCCGTGTAGACCCCCCTCCCCATGCTAAAATCCCTGCACACGCGCCGGCAGTCGTACTGTGTATGGAGCTCCGAAAAAAAACAAAAAAAAACCTACAAACAAACAAACAACAAACAACCAATTAAACAACAAAATAACCCTCGCTCCCCCCTCCTCCCCCAATAAATAAATAAAATAAAAATATATAATAATAATAATCGCTTGCTTAATCCCCTGCTTAAGAAAATTTTGTTTTCTGTTTTTTTCTCCACCAAAAACAACAAAAAACAAAACAAAAACACAAAACACACAATAAAATAAAAAAAATAATAATAAAAGTAAACAACAATAAAAAACAAAAAACAAAAAAACAAACAAATAATAAGAATAATAATAAACAAAAATCGTGAGTATATGTTCCAACTATTTATTGTACCACGCTTTGGTGTCGGTCCCTTTGATTTTACCCGTGGAGTATCCCATAGTTAGACCACGGGCGTGTCTGACCTAAATTATAGCGATTGCTGAATGGATGCAGAAAGTTACGCCTACAGGTCACATATAGTTCAGCAGGAAGTAAATTGGAACATTGTTTTAAAAAGTAGCACTTTCACTAACATTACTAATAAAGCTACGCCCTCGATCATTACACCCGTCACTCAAAGGCCGCAAAAACCGTGGTCTAACTAGACAAATCTCTCGGAAAAGGATGATGTAACTATAACTTATTTTATTTCAGCGTATTCGACGGGTTTTTTTTGTGTGGGTTTTTTGTTGCTTTTTTGTGTCAAGAAATATGATATTTTAAATTATTTTAAAGTCTCTATACACGGCGGTCGTGCACTGTATATAAAATTCAAAGGTACTTTACACGGCTGTCGTATATATAGCCTCATCAATACTCGGTTTTGTCGTACGTTTTAGACTTCTCATAAAAGAGTTCCAATTTTTAAAAATGAAGCTGCTCACAGGTTGTCATGGGATTCCCTCAATCGTGGTTCAATTGTAATGTTTTGGGTGATACAATAGCGAGGTTTGGTATTCCAAATTAATGTAATTGTCATTTATAATCCATATTTAAAGAAATAAGGCCCACTAAATCTTTAAAGTGCCTTTAAAGACAAACTATAAATTATCCCGTATCACTGGTAACTACTATCAGCTTACCTGTAACATGGTAGCCACTTGTGAATCAGTCTCAAATCCGTTAGCCTTCTTGAGGGCTTCCAAACGTTCTGTCTCTTGTAATAGTATCACTCGTGACGTGTGTTATTTTTTGTTCGCTGCTGCCTTTCTTCGGAGGTTTTTCACTGAGCGTCAAAATGTCATTTTACAACCGTCACCGTGTGTCATGTCGACCATGATGAATGTACAGCATCGGCGACCCAGCTTCGGTTAGGCATGCGTACCGGCTTGACGATTTTACGAAACCAGTGCCACGTAATTATTGCACTGAGCCAAATTTCGCAAGACATATAGTAAGCCTAGTTTTGCACGTAAACGCAAATCTACGACTAAAACACAATTTTTATTAATATCATAGTGCAACAAATACAGTTTTAAGTACACATATTTCATTTTCTTTTGTCATTAAAATGCTCCATCTTCCATAATGATGTAATTTTCCGTGTGAAATAGATGCCAAACACGTGTAAACGTATGCCCGATATAACTGCTAGTCGCAGACGTAAACTTACGATGTTTTGTGAAATTGGCCCCTAGCTTGTAGACAAGGGTAACCCTTCTGACTTGGTCTTATATTTTTTCTCTTTATATTTACGTAGTACTTATTTAACGTCTAATATATAAAAAAAAGTCTTCACTTCTGATAACCAGTGATTGTACCAACCATTAAACAAACGAAAAAACAGAAAAAGAAAAGGAAACAGTAGATAAATGGGAGGGAGAACGCCAAACTCTTAACGATTTGTGAAATAAATGTAACTGAGAAAAGCTTGTTTAAAAGACACAACCAGTACTCACTTGTAATGAAATATTACCTATTATAATAACATGTTGTAGTATACTGAACACACGAGAAATATAAATAAATAAATATATATGTATGTATGTATGTATGTGTGTGTGTGTGTGTGTGTGTGTGTGTGTGTGTGTGTGTGTGTGTATCTATATAACTATGTATGTATCTATCTATCTATGTATGTATTTATGTATTGATGTATGAATATCTATATATTGTATGTATGTCGAGTTTGACTGTTACATACACAGATATTAACGCACTGGCGCAGGGGATAATTAAATCCTTTCTGGCCTCACAAATTGTCCCATGCCGTTGCTGGGACTCGAACCTATGACGTCGAATCGCCCGCTATTGCTGACTAACCACGATGCGTTCTGAGCTATCCAGACATCCATTTCAAGTACATCCATCTCAAAACTGTTACTTTTTAATATATCAATTAAGAAAGCTTTTCAAAAAAATGTGTGTATCCAGGAACCTGTCGGCTTTTTTCAATTACATTCACAATCCATGGGTCCACATAAAATGCTATGTATATACTCTTTCAAACTACATATTAGTGGAGGGAATTTCGAAAAAAGAGAGAAACTAATACATCCAAAATATAATTAGGGTCGGCTCTTTTTTCTAGGTAAAGTCGCGTTCCCGAAAAAAATACAAGTTTTATTTTTAGGCCTAAAACAAAACAATATTTTTATATTTTATTACATCAAATGTATGACACATTGATCTGACAATATGCAGTGTGCTCAGGTGTCTGGGGTTAGATTACGTTTATTCACAATAAACAGAAATATACATGTAGCAATAAAGAAAGAACAATAAAACGAATTCATGCATTATTCGGAGCTTCAATAACGTGCCAGATTAGAAGATTAGATAATGGTTGAAATTGTTCTTTGTTACTGAATACCTAAAACTGAGCTCGTATTATTATTATTGTTATTTTTATTTTATTTTTTTAAATCGCCACAGACATTCGTCATACATGGTGGAGGGGGAGGGGTAGGGATTCCGTTGCAATGGAGTTAAGGAGAATTGTGTGGACATTTCCAATTATACATTTGTACCACTGTGTTGACAGACAAAGCGAGAGAGAGAGAGAGAGAGAGAGAGAGAGAGAGAGAGAGAGAGAGAGAGAGAGAGAGAGAGAGAGATGAGAGAGATGGTGGGGGGGGGGGGGGGCGGTGGAGAGAACGTGTGTGTGTGTACATACTTATAGATACATATATACACGCATAGATATGCATACAAAAATATACATACATGCATACACCCAAAAACAAACATGCGCGCGCGTGTTTTATTTCGCATATTTCAGTTTATAACAGATCGCGTTGAGTTGTAAAAAAATTATATTTCAGTCAATGAACAAAAATCCCCAAAACGCTAACTGCAGTACTACAGATCGCGAGATATTATCTGCATCAAGGCTACAATATTTTGTAATTTTTATAATAGATAGCGGCAGCAACAGCAACACTAAATGTTGTTACTGCAGATAGCGTTGTTACTGCAGATCGCTGTCGCTCACCCCTAATCTCTAGGCCCTCTAGAAATTACGTATATGCGCCACCAAAGGAGTAAAACCAGAGTTCAGTTACGTTTTAATAGTCCTTCGATTCTTTTATATTCTGTAAGGAAAAATTCGACTGGATCGTACAGAACTTGCATACACATGTTATACGTGAAAAATGCACTTACGAAATGTGGGGCGGCATTTCGCTCCGTCGGTTGAGTGCTCGCTTGAGGTGCTTGCGTCGCTGGATCGAACCACCTCGGTGGATCCGTTCAGCTGATTGAATTTTTTCTCGTTCCAAGCAGTGCGTCACAACGGCCGTGTTGTGTGTTTTCCTGTCTATGGAAAAGTGCATATAAAAGATCCCTTGCTGCATTAGAAAAAAAATGTACCGGTTTCCTCTGATGACTACGAGTCAGAAGTAACAAATGTTTGACATCCAATAGCCGATGATTAATTAATCGATGTGCTCGATGTGGTGTCGTTAAACAGAAACAAACTTTAAAATAATGTTACATTGATGTTGTAATGATGCATTGTACTTGTAGAATGCAAAAAAAAAAAATGCATTTCAGACTGGGAGCATGTCCCCGAAACATCGTACAAAATCTCAATCAGTCAGCCCCACCCCAAAGGTTCACTTACTTTCGCCATGGTTAGATAATGTTGAGAGTATTTTCGATAACTGTGAGTTAAAGGGACATTACTGAGTTTGATGCAATGTTTTAAGATGTTATCGACTAAAGTAATAAAATATTTCTACAATTAAACTTACATATTAAATATATTTTGTTGTTTAGAATATTAGTGGCTGTATATTAAACGTGTTTCTGATCGTTATAATATTTGTATTAGATTAATTTTCATTTGATTTCCTAAAAATAATATTTTTTCGAACGTACGAAATTATTTGAAGACAAAATCCATTTTGGGCTTCTTACAAATATTAACACGACCAGAAACGCATTGAATATACAGACACTGACATTCTAAACAAGTTTAATCGTAGACATATTTTATTAATCGGAAACATCTTACAAGGCAGCAAACTCAGGAATGTCCCTTTACGTTTTGTATGACAACAACAGTGTTTTTCAAGTGAGGGATGGTTCCTATCCACAGCAGAAACAAGACTTAAGGATCAGTTTCCGCAACAATGGAATAGTAATAAGTTGAATAATTCAAAGGGTAAACTGTATGACTGTATTAAACCAGAATTTAGTCAAGAAACTTATATTATATTTGCCTAACAATTTGTCACTTCCATTACTTAAAGTTACATTCTCTGGTTACCAAAGAAAAATATTATAACATCATGTACATAAATATGCATACAAAAATATAACATGATTCGTCGCCTGTGCCGCCATAGCTCAGCAAAGCGGAAACGACAGCCTGTTGTCAGTTTCAGTTAACACGTACGTTTGCCGATTTCAAATTGTAGGGTTCGTCTCAAAACATTAAAAGAGAAATCTTGCGCTGTACGAAGAACGTTTGGTTGAAGATACGGTACTAGAGTCTTTAGTTAAAACCGGTTTGATCTTGACAACGTATTATCGACAATCGTACCTTCCTATTTCAGAATTAATATTTTATAAAGTATTAGTAGAACTTTCAAAGTTTAGTTTGTACCTTAATCATGTATATATGTTTTACGTGTTAAAATCGACAAATTCAAATAAATATTCTTTCGTTTGGAAAGGGTAAATTTAGGCGGTGTGGGGGGGGTGGGTGGGGGTGTTTAACGACATCAAAGTTAGAGCATATTGATTTAATAATCATCCGACGCCATACAACCGTAAATAAAATGTGTTGAGTGCGCCGTTAAATAAAACATATCCCATCTTTCCTTCCATCTGCTGTTGGATGTCTAACATTTGGTAATTTTGACATATAATCTTAGAGAGGAATCGGGTGCATGTGCAGAGGGAGGCTATTGGAGGTCGAAACCCTTACTTGCCCAATCTTAAAAAAAAAATTGAAATGTATTTTCTGGGGGAGCATGGCCCCATATCAACTTCTCTCAACACAGTCTATAACCCCAACCCCGCTGAAATCCCTGCACACATTTTTTTTTTAGCAAGGGATCATTTATATGTACCATCCCCCCAGACAGGATATCACATACCATGGTCTTTTATATACCCGCCGATGGGGATCGATCCTAGACTGACCGCGCATTTCCAAAAAACCCCATATTTTTAGGTCTAAGTAATGAATAAAAATAATATATAGTCTTGAAAAATGTCATGTAAATCGAACACAGTACCCTCTTCTTCTACCCCTAGAGCGTTACGTAATTAGTAACACCCCCTTACATGTAACGCGTATGCCAACAGCTGGCCACTGTCAAAATTCCAAGGCAAATTCCCCACCCACCGACCCCTGGAAAGGCGTTGTACCATACCTCTATGGATATAAATATGTTTTGGAGATATGAGACGACCCCTCAATCAAGACAGTTAAATTTGTTCAAAAATTGCAAAATCTCACGTGATACTCGTTGGGGAATTCCACACTTGTGATAAGCCAGAGAAAATCGAGATCGGTAGGACCCCGTCAAAGGTGTCCCACTTTCGAAATACTGGCTTTGTTTTTGACCTGGATAAGCCAGCGTAGTGAAACCAAGAAAGAAATGTTTTATTTAACGACGCACTCAACACATTTTATTTACGGTTATATATGGCGTCAGACATATGGTTAAGGACCACACAGAGTTTGAGAGGAAACCCGCTGTCGCCACTACATGGGCTACTCTTTGCGATTAGCAGCAAGGGATCTTTTATTTGCGCTTCCCACAGGCAGGATAGCACAAACCATGGCCTTTGTTGAACCAGTTATGGATCACTGGTCGGTGCAAGTGGTTTACACCTATTGAGTCTTGCGGAGCACTCACTCAGGGTTTGGAGTCGGTATCTGGATTAAAAATCCCATGCCTCGACTGGGATCCGAACCCAGTACATACCAGCCTTTAGACCGATGGCCTAACCACGACGCCACCGAGGCCGGTTAGTGAAACCATTGCGGAGTGCGGCGTCATATATGCACCAAACGTAATTGGATTTTCTGTTCTATATGCTTAAATAAAAATATTCCGGATACTGCCGCTTTAAATTTCGTACTGCTAATCATTCATCACCATGGACGGAGGAGCCGGCCAAGGCCGGCTCTTGTGCCCACGACAGCCGTGCGCTACAACAGCTTGTTCTGAATGTGCACGTAAAACCCTATGACATGACATGACATTCATCACCAGTAGAACGAAGACGATGGAGTAACATCCCTTACTATGAGAAATATTATACACTATGCCAGTATCAGTGTATAGGAAATGAATACCATGCCCTGTTTGAATGCCCTGCATTTTTGATAGAAAGACAATTATCAGCTGTCAAAATTAAGGAAACTTAGCAAAGTTGTAAGTATGTATTATAATGACAAAATATAGAGACCAATAGTAATCTATTTGTATGGATGTGAGCTTATGTACATATTTTTTTCTTTTCTTTTTTTGTCAACATTCACTGTCACACATGTACCACCGTTGGTGGTCTTTACGTGAATAAAGTTGTTGTTGTTGTTGCCATGACTGCATATGCTTGACCATGTCTATGTTTTAATATGAAGTTCCAGCATATCTTGTAGTAGTAGTGTCATAGCAGTGCCAAACACTCAATTATGTCTCTGTGAACAAATGACATTCACTGTTCACCTAGGGAGTATTCTGTTTTGTTTGTTTGTTTGCTTGTTTCTAGAGTGTTTGTTTTTACAACACCAACAAACCAATAAGGTAGGTTACTGTATTTAAAACTTCCGAGTGTTTAATTCCGCCAGTGTATCATGACACGAGGTGTTCGATAACTTCACTTCATAATACAAATAATATAATAGTATTTCAATGTGATAAGTTATAGCTGTCCAGGCGAGTTTGCGGGAACTTTAGCAGTGGCGGGAGTTGTGGGGTCTAGAATGGTGAGCGTAATTTTTTGGGGAGGGGGAGGATCGAAACATACTCCCCCCAGCAAATAGTATTGAATATATAATAGAAAATGTGCACATGCGCCTGGCTGTCTCCCTCCAGACGACGTTTCCATCCAAAGCACAAAAAGTCAAAATGTGACCATTTCACGCCGATTTCCTGCAATTGTTGCACAACGTGCCACAACGTGCGTTAAATTTGTTTTAGGGTGCATTTGGGCATGCTCTCTCATTCCAGGAACATTAACAAACATGGTCATTCAGCAACATTGCACAAAAAAAATGATATTTTGTAAAATCAAACACTTTTCTTCTTGCCCTATCACCTATGCGTTTCTTTTTTGACAGAGTATATTTTAGGAAAACTAAAATTAAACAAATGCTTTCATGTTCGTATAAATGATATATTTTGATATTTATTTCACCTAATATTAAAACAAAGTAATTAAAATAAGTATACTTCATTTGTGCCAAGTTTCATGTTTTTTTTCATCATTTGAAAGGTTCTCCCAGTTATCTGCTATCTCAGTGGTGCTATTAGTTGTTAACCCTCTTTTTGGGAGGGGGCTCTACTTTGACCCCCATATTTGCCATACCAACCACTAGAAGCCCGTTTAGCAAAACGTTTTTGTTATCGTATCTGATGAGATGAGAAAAAGCTGGTGTGCATAATGCCCTCTCAGTGTCACACTTAGCTCATTCTGAAGCTGATCTAATATACATAATTACTAATGTAATAAACAGTACCTACTTCTCCATAATTATTGCATATAACCGGACTTAGCATCACAGATCGATTAGAATTCTTTGTCCAAAATTGTATTGTTGCTTGCTTACTCCTCCACTATAAAACATGGTGTAATGTATTAAGTCAATCTGTTTTGAAAGCGTAGCTTTGGTTTTCATGCTACCAGTGATAGTACTAATGATATTTGGGGATATTAGGGCATACACAACCCTTTTTTTTTACACGATAGCTCGATGTGGCCCCCTGTCTACTTCCACATAACCGGCGAGATCTAGTGCGTGTAAGACATGCCAATGAAAAAAAATGTGAGCGAAAATAACACCTACTATGCAAAATAATCCTTATTTAAAAAAAAAAAAATTGTTGTTTAAAAATGACTAATTTTACGAGTTAGATGCCAAGAAAAGTCTTTAAAGCCTTGCTTAATAACGATCCTGAGTATTGTCCACCCCCCACCCCCCACCCCCCCCACTTAAAAAAAAACCCGTCGAAGGGGCCTATTCGTTGTTTGTTGTTCTTTTGTTTTTGTGTTTAGTTGTTGTATTTGGTGGATGTTTTTGCGGTTTTTTGTTTGTTTATTTTGCTTTTTTATTTTTATTTTTTATTTTTGGGGAAGGGGTGGGTTTTTTTAATTAACGTGCATCATTTATAATTCCATGTGCTTACCTTTATTTGATACCCAATAACCTATATTATCCATGGTAAAGTGATGTTCAACATTCATTATCAACAGCATAAATCACTGACGGATCCAGAGGGGGAAAGCGGCACAGTGAATACATGTCGGTGGTCACAGACGACAATTATTACTAACCATTATGAGACAATTTATGGATGAATCACCAAAAACCCAAACAACACATCAATTTCAATAAATGTTTACATGGTAATCCTAAATAGTAATCTGGATAAATATGAATAAATTACATATCAGTGTAGCCAATGTGTAGACAAGTACGAGGCACTTAGCACAAGCAGCAGTTGCCATTATTACCATTGCCAGATCAATAGAGGTGTCACAGGGAGCACGTGATCCTCCCCATCCCCCACCCCCCCCCCCCCCCAAAAAAAAAAAAAAAAAAATGTTCCAAACAGAACAGTGGTAAAACAACATGTTGTCATGAAAATGAGTCAATGACCATCTTTATTTTAAAACTGTCCAGCAGAGCATGCCCCTGTCCCGGTACAGTTCTCGCGGCTTTCGGCAAACCCAAAATATGCCCGTTTTAGACTTCCGGAACACCACTATCCTTTACAAATCCTGCATTGTAACTGATTATACATTACGGTTTGGATTAACCACATAAGTCTTGATTATCGGTGTTTGACATCCTATAGTCGATGATTGATGAAACAATGTGCTTTAGTGGTTTCATTAAAACCTTTAACTGTCCATCTATTCCCAGAACGTACCATAAAATATAATAAAATTATCATTATTATTAATAGTACCTCAACAAAAAAACATAAATAACCCACAGAACACAAGCAACATTACTATATATATATAGTTAAAATAGTTACTGAAAACACGGAGACTTATGGACTATATTCTATTGAACTGTCGGAATGAAAAACAAATCTCCATTCAAATCCAAAATCAGAACGGCTTTCAACTGGATCAACGCATTCTTTGGCACTTCCAGTATTTAAAAAAAAAAAAATATATATATATATATACTGATTTTTTTCCCATTGAATCTATTCTATGAACGCGTGAATGTTTATTATCAATTTTCTGTAAAGAGGTATGGTCATTTAAACTCATTATTCGCTCGCGGTTCACAGCAGTTCATGTCTGTGCATTCACCAAAGGCTACGACCAACACGCCGGCTATTGTGTCCATATCCCATTCACCAGCAGCTGTCATCGGTCCAAAGGCGGATATTGGAATTGTGTAAAGGGTGGTGGGGGAGTAACCCGAGTACTCTGACTGTAAGAGAGCTAGACGGCCATTTGGAAGGTTATACGCTCTCATTACAGCGTGTAACTTTCCCAATGTCCGCCTAGCTCTCTTACAGTCAGAGTATTCGAGCTAGTGGGGGAGGTGCAGCATAAAAAGGGTACTTTGCAGAAGGAATACAAGTCTGCGCATGCTAATTATGTTACGTTACGTCGTGTAAACAAACAAACAACGTTAATTTAATTCATAAAACAATTGTTAAAACAACACATCTTGATTGTGAATATGTGTATAAAACTGAAAGATAACAATTTGATTGAAAAAGAAACCCTATGAATTAATGCACTAATAGTATACTTTTGCTAGCCTTGATCAACGTGTTTTGTATCACCTGTCAACACGTCTGTCGCCGCTGTAATGATCAACCTTGTATGTCAATTTACACACGTTTACATAGCAGCTTCAATACATACCTTATTGTATTTTATGAATCCATAAATTAAATTAAAAAATGTATATGTTAACGTAAACATACAAGCATACTTTGAATTTCCCTCCGAGTGACACAACAGAACCAATATGGCTGTCAGGACTATAATATTATAGCATATGGCCTCTTATTTGCATAATATAGTTAACCTTTCAAACTATATTGATCTTGTTTGTAATCTAAATTAACCTGAAAAATCGGATTATATATTAGGAAGTTTCTTTAACTGTCTAGAACTTACGAAACATCAGGTCATTCATTACCTGTATGTTGTTTCAGCGACAGAAGTAGTTGTTTTAATGTTTGCTGAAACGTATGTGCCGTCCAGCAGGTTAGTATTTAAGTATTCTGTATCGTGGCTATTGTGTCAAACATATGGGGGGGGGGGGGGGGGACTAAAACAAGCGCTCATTACTTTCAGTGAGTAACACGTTTACGTTTGTGTTCATTGTACTATGACGGTGAAACAAATATATTTAAAGAAATATTTTAACTTTCAAATATAACACAAATGCTTAGTTGCACAGACTTAGGTGCCACCAGTGTACCAATATAATACAAAGTAAAATATTGAAACGTGCTGGAGGGGTCGACCCCTGTTCGTATTTCTTCTTTGAGTGGGGCAGTCAATCTTCCATTGCTACTAGATCAGGCTGAGACATGTAGAAAATCAACGCGAACAACAGTAACGTTCTACAGAATGGCCGTCACACGAGTCACTGAAAAACATGTCTACTAAAAGTAGCCGGAAACGTGACTTGGAGGCAAGGAATCTTGCTAAAAAAGAGAATACACCATGGTAGTCCAGGCTGTCGAAACGAGGAGGGTCCTAGTGTTCAATCATTCTCAGTGGCCGCACACAGCCCAACAGAAACCTTCATGTTGTTCGTCAAAAACAACAAAAGTGGAGGATTCCAAAGTCGCGCAAATGAAAGCACGTGTGCATTGTTCACAGAAAAAACAAACACGTTTTACCGTGGCGAGTTCCAGACTGGGAGTGTCTATGTCTTGGATCATAATTATAATTAAAAACAAAACATCATGTGTCATGTAGAAAGTTTATTCTGTCATAAACAAGTAAAACAGATATGCTTATTCACTGAACACGCTGCATCATGTATAACTGTTATTTACTACTAACTAATCTAGGATGATGGTCGGAACTGAACATAACTGCCAATAAATGTGTAGATTCGATGACTGGCACAATTCATTGCTCAATTTACGTTTGTACACCAATACCCATAATGAATTACGTCTGTTTGACTGAAATCTTCGGATACGTTCAGATTATGCCGAATCGTAATATTTGTCTTGGATCAATTTTGAATCATTTCTTACTACCGAAAATGTGGAACTAACAAACAGTAAGTAGTGAACAAAGTGCAATGTGTATTCGACTAGGACAAACATTTTTCCAATCTAATTAAATTTACAATCTGAAGTAATTATGGAACAAGTTAAATGCATGCTATGTAATATAGATCATGCTACCGTACGAGTGACACGGAATTTCAACGTCGTGTCACAGAGAATAATTCATACTGAACAATACCTTTACATGTGTGACGCGACAATTCCAGGGGACTGAGACCAGAAACTATCCTAATTAAACGAAAACAATTGGAATTTCCGCTTCACGACAATAAATTGTTTTGACTGGTTTTTTATTTTCTCTACAGTTTTTGCCTTGTAGGCAGCAGATAAATTAAGTTCAAAAACTGAAAATAAATTGAAATAGCCACTATAAAAATGGAAGCCTTCCAACACTGACGTTATAGCAATATAGTATCGCCTTACATCGCGGCACCGAAAAAAGTGATATTTAAAACTATGGAACTCAGCAGTTTCCGTTCAATCTGCATATATTACGCACATGGCCTCCGCAATCTGATTGACTAAACCAGCATTAGCATGTCGTAATTTTACGGGGATTAATATCCCACAGAGCCAGTTTACAGTTACAATGTGTATTCAACGCTATTTTTCCTCCAGTCGTTGAGTAATTTGGATGTAGGCCTAATTCATGCTACTTTCAGGCAAGGCGAAAGAATAAGTCAAACACAATACCTTTGCGATTTGACTGAGATCGAGTTAAACAAAGCAAAGTTTTCATGGGGTTTCGGGGTATGCTCCCCCAGGCAAAATAAATTTAAAAACTGAAAATGTCCTGAAATGCAATTTCCTGCATTTCCACAAGTAAAAATTATCTGTGACTTACGAGTTTACATTACAATAATCAGTTGTTCAATTAGTTACTTCAGGCAAGGCCCCCCCCCCCCACACACGACCACAGACCCCTGCCGTGCCTGACTTAAAATTCCACTGGAATTTTCCTCAACATTGTATGACGTAAATGCTGAAATCGGATATAATGGTTGGCATTGCGTTATAAGTATTTTATACGGCGGATGACTTGAAAAACGATAGTAGTGACTAGGCTTTTGTTAACGTTGCGTTCTTTCCGAAAAAAAATTAATAGATTTGTGGAATGAGAATGGGGATAATTATATTGTATTTGACCATTTGCAGACGTTAATGTTACGTGCCACCGGTAAAACTCAATGCATAGGTATCACCTAAATAATGAACATGGCATGGACAAAGTACGTATAAGGAAATAATAGACTGAGGAATCACGAGGACTGTATCTACATGTAATATGATCATGGTTCGAAATAATATACTAAAATTGACATTATATTATTTTCAAAATATATTTATTATTATTATTATTATTATTATAAATTATTATTATTATTATTATTAATTATTATTATTATTATAAATTATTATTATTTTTATTATTACTATTTAAATTATTTATTTATTTATTTTTATGTAAAAGGTCACTCTCTCCCCCTGAATACGCACCTGTGACTGAAGGTTTTTCCTGTTCGCACTTTCTTCTGATTATCGTGCGATACCTGTTTAAAAAAAAAGAAAAAAAGTTGCTATTCGTTGGGTTGTTTTTCACGTTGTATTTCAGATTACAAATTAGTTCGTTGAAATCACATACACTGGCATTTGAGCATTAATTTTAGCAGGAGGTGGGGTCTAGATTGTAGTGACTGAAGTTTATAAGGCATTCGAGTCACTCTGCGCCGAAAAATATATTGAGAAAAAAGACATTTGTTCAAGTAGGAAGGTGTTTTGTCCCCCGAAAGCCACCCACTGCACAGTCGCCTGATACAAATTTGCATGTTTAAAAATAATAAATAGATAAAAATAAAACAAAATAAGTAAGAAATACATCTGGATGTGACAAAATATGACTTGAACTGTATTACCAGGTGCAAACAGATGTCATTGCTTTCTTCTCCAGTGTTGCTTAGTGATGAATTTCAGTTGTTGTTGGAGATGAGCTGACGTTGTTTTCATTGATGCCGTTTGACCGGTATTGCCCACGTATGGATTTGCTTACACAATTTATTAATAATTTAATTATATTTGCAGAAAATTAAAACAAGATTATAAGCGTAGAGAAATGTTTATTGTCCAAAAGGAACAGTGCAATCGTTAGCGGTTTTGATTGTATACAAGTGACTGTTCTTGCTGCGAATCAAATGGAATGTACTCCTGGTTTGCTAGTATTTAAGTAAACAGCCTTTAAACATAAAGTGAAAGAAAAAACAATATTTTTTTTTATCCCCTTTGCGGTGCTTTTCTGCATTGGACAGGAAATGTTTTATTTAAAAACGCACTCAACACATTTTATTTACGGTTATATGGAAGGAAGGAAGGAAGGAAATGTTTCATTAACGACGCACTCAACACATTTTATTTACGGATATATGGCGTTTGACATATGGTTAAGGACCACACAGATATTGAGAGAGGAAACCCGCTGTCGCTACTTCATGGGCTACTCTGGAGCGAGAAATAGCCCAATGGGCCCACCGACGAGAATCGATCCCAGACCGACCTCGCATCAAGTGAGAGCTTTACCACTGGGCTACGTCCCACCCCCTTTTCTGCATTGAATCTTGTTATAATAAAACATATAAAAAAATATTTTTAATTTCAGACCATAGATCCGGATCAAAGACGGTTTACTAGTCCCCTAACGGTCAAAACGGAGGGGACTATAGGTTTCCTCTCCGTCCTTCTGTCTGTCAGTCTGTCCCAGATATAGGTTTCCTCTCCGTCCTTCTGTCTGTCAGTCTGTCCCAGATATAGGTTTCCTCTCCGTCCTTCTGTCTGTCAGTCTGTCCCAGATATAGGTTTCCTCTCCGTCCTTCTGTCTGTCAGTCTGTCCCAGATATAGGTTTTAGGACTACTGTTTCTTAATGTCTCAAGATATTCAGCTGAAATTTTATAAATAGCTTTATCGTTTATTGTTACATTTCAAAGTTTAACTTTCATAGAGATTTACAAATAGAGTTGTGGCCCTTGAAATTGGGATATACTGCCCCAACATCATTAAAATGAACTGCTACCAAGTCTGGGCCATGACTGGATTATGGAAGATAATACTGAAAATGCTATTGTTGTCAATATCTGCAGTACATGATATTAGCACAAATAGTGTGCCTATGTCCATGCTTTCATGATCAGTGGGGGTGGAATTTATCTCAGTCGGCTGAGTGTTCACTTGAGGTCCTTAAGTCGCAGGATCGAACCACATGGGTGGATCCATTCAAATGACTGTTTTTCTCGTTCCAACCAGTGCATCACAACTGGACAAAGGTCGTGGTATGTGCTGATCTATGGGAAAGTGCATATAAAAGATCGCTTGTTGCATTAGAAAAAATGTAGCGGGTTTCCGCTGATGACTAGTCAGATTTGTCATATATTTGACATCCAATTGCCTATGATGATTAATTAATAAATCTGCTCTAGTGGTGTCGTTAAACAAAAAAAACTTCTGCATGGTCAATGATTTCAATTATAACAGTTTCATTGCCTATACATTCATATCCCTATACCGGCCTCGGTGGCGTCGTGGTTAGGCCATACGTCTACAGGCTGGTAGGTACTGGGTTCGGATCCCAGTCGAGGCATGGGATTTTTAATCCAGATACCGACTCCAAACCCTGAGCGAGTGCTCCGCAAGGTTCAATGGGTAGGTGTAAACCACTTGCACCGACCAGTGATTCATAACTGGTTCAACAAAGGCCAAAGGTTTGTGCTATCCTGCCTGTGGGAAGCGCAAATAAAAGATCCCTTGCTGCTAATCGGAAAGAGTAGCCCATGTAGTGGCGACAGCGGGTTTCCTCTTAAAATATGTGTGGTCCTTAACCATATGTCTGACGCCATATAACCATGTGTTGAGTGCGTCGTTAAATAAAACATTTCTTTCTTTCTTTGCACTGAATAATTTAGCAAACGATGCACACGTAGTTGATTTCAAACATACATTTTAATACTAACAAGACAAAGAAAAATGTGTTTTAAGAATCCCCAACCAACAGTACTACACTATACTATACAGTCAGTTTCTTTCTTCAGAAGAAAATGCCGCTATTCTAACAATATTGTTCTGCTTTGTGTTACGTATCTTCATCATTCTCACCACTCCATACATTGTCCGACCCGCATCATTTGTGGACATAGCTCCCATGCGATATCCTTCATCTGTGAGTGAACGTACTGGGTACCAATCTGGTAGGAAGCAGTTTCGGGTTAACTACCATCCAGTCAGCGGGACTCCTCGAGTCACCAGTGGGATCAGTCTGATTAACCCTCTTCCAAATTCTTGCCAAATACTGCGCTCTTTTATTTAATTGCCAAGTGACTTGGTACATTGTGGTAGAGATGCGCAGTTTAGCTGCTTTATTCTGACCAAGGATTTCTTCCGAGTGCCATCACTCATCCGCACAAATGCTTTGTATGTTGCTTCGTTGATGGTGGATTCTTGGAATCCATACAGTGAGCATAAAAAGGAAATCACACCTGGAACTTAAGCGTCTCCACCGCAGTGTCATGATCTCGCTCTGTCCCCAGCAACTGGAACAGCTTCACATTTCCTTTTGTAAGGACGTATTACGTCTTCAGTTGTCTTTACGTGTCTTTATCCAAAAACAATTTTAATGGAAAAAAATTATAATCTATTTTTGTGCTAGGGTGTCGTTAATTCATTATTCATGTATATGTATTAAAAAGGGATATTTAACCTATAAACGTTAATGGCAATATGTTAGGAATAGTTTTCTTATACATGTGTAATTTAAACCGGATTTTTTTTTTTTTTTTTTTTTTTTTTTTTGAGTTGATTAATAACCTGTTTTTACATGACCTTTTAACGTTATTCATTATCGAGTTACATGCCAATTCATCAGTTCCCTTCGACGTAAATGGACTGCACCAGTGACAATACGGATCAAAAGGCCTACTTTGGCTGTTCCAAAAAAGTATCTGCACCTCTCTAGTAAAAATTAGATTTAATCTATAAAATTTAGAAATTTGTTAGGAAAGTTATGTAAACATTTACATAGGGTCAAAAAAAAGAAAAAAGTTTCTTTTTTTCAAAAATGTTATGAGAGTTGTTGCGGGTTTAAAACATTAATGTATATTGATACCAGTTTTAGCATTATTTAAACCTACACGCTGATTCATCGGTTCCCTTATGCAGGAAACCGACTACAGTGGCTCTCGTTCGTAATTTCTAAACACATGGCTCAAAAATTTTCAAAGGTATCTCACTGGACCAATGTACACGTACACATGCATAAATCCGCGAATATATTTTATGTTTAATACGTCCTAAATGTGAACATGCCAAGTTGTACTCGTCTTCAGTGGTAGTTCGTCGTTTAAGCAAGGATTAAACTGATCGCTTGAGGGGAGTTCGGTTTCGTCTAATATTTTAAAACTTTCGACATATTCGTAAACAGATCATTTGCGTGTTAACATGCCGACTTTCAGTGGAAAGTGTTCAGTTAATCATAACACCTGTCACCCAAAAGGTATTTATGCTGAAAATCATAAAGCTATAATATTTATGAATGCATTTTATTGGAAAAATATTGTTTACAAGGAGTAAGTATTTTTTGTCAATAAAACGTGTGACACTTAAATGCTGTTTATGTAGGCGTTACTGTTTCAGGGGCGGGGTGTAAGTTAGAGATATAATATTTGCCTGATGGTCGATGGGTCGATCAGTCTAAATAGTATCGTTTAAAAAAACAAAACAAAAAAAACCTGTCCCATGTTCCTCGAACGGTATAAACTTTTCAGGGGTATGTTTTACTCTGCAATATTATGCTATTCATTTATGCGTCCAAGCAAAATGTAAATAAAAGGGTCCGCTAGTTTCATATTCGGTCCCTCCAGGTCCAGACCGTGGAACACCACTCCGTCTCTGTCGGTCTGTCTTTCTGTCACTATCTGCACCCACCCCCCTCTCAAAAATGTACTGACGGTACTACGTAATATATAGTTATTATTCCAGCGGCAACTCATAAGCGAGAAAATATCATGCACAGGTGTAACGTACAGAATTGTTAGACGATTTGACTTATCGGTACTAAATCTGATTGATTACGATTTGGCAAACACAAGTAACGTCATGTTGATTAAAGCGTTTGCATCTTTTTATTGTTAAATTTTGTAGTAAAATGTTACTTTAATGCAATCAATTGTATATTTTTGGAACATAATAATGAGAACTTGCTTTTTGAACATTATCCGTTCATTTGAATAAAATACAAACTTTTATGGCAATACTAAGAACCGTGCAAAAGTTTTTTACATCGTCCCTACAGGCATGTATAATAATACAATAAAATTATTTTAGAAAACAAAGTATCTGAAATAAGCTCGATACAACTGGACATGATTTAATTGGAACGTACATTTCATAATAACTGGTAACTCTTTTATTATCATCCATATATAAAAAAGGTGATTATGCAGTAAAAAGAACGCTCTAAAAACAGTTAAAGGCAAATTGCTTCCAACACCGATACAGTCATCTCGTACGTGTTTAACTGACAGTTTAAACCTAGTTGGTAGCTTCTGCTAAATTGGTCTTTTGTATTTAAGTGCGAGTATCATAATTCGCTGTACATTTATTTAATACGTAACTGCAAATTAATCCAGTATAGTCCTACACATTACGTCAAGAACATCAAAATTATAATGTGCTGCCATTCAATGTAAAGGTAGTACTAAACCAAATAACTTCCGACTGGGTCAAAGTTCGAGGTGCAACTTTTGATAGAGACGTGAACACCACAAGTCCTGTGATCGGTTATAAATGTGAGTGTGTTGGTTGTAAAAAATAATAGTTTCATCTGGGTAAAAAAAATATGCAATTTTATTTCATCTAGTACCAATGTGTCAAGTAGCCTTGTGCTTGAAACATGTATGGGGTACCTGTAAAAAAAGTACTCGAATTTTGTGCGGAACTAGGGTTGTCATAGACGCTACCCGTTATCTCAGAAACGAGCAGCTTGACCCCCAATTTTTTCTGATTCACTTTAAGTGTGAGGGGTGGTAGTATTTATATCCGTGGCGTTTATGTCGGTTGATACGCTGCAGTTAGGAGTTTTAGCCACATATGTTACTATTGTCGTCTATGGGATTTGATTTGGTAGTATACACTCTAAATACCGATTCCACGCGTGTAAACATTCCGGACCTAATTTCGGGATGGTATATGGATTAAACATGGTGTATACTTTTTTTTTTAATATTTGAAACATTAGTGCGGTACACTTAGGCGTCAGACGACATCATATGAGGAATTATTGTACAATGGGTATTTACAATGACAACAGGAGCTCTTCTTAAAATTATATACACACATAATTCAAAATAACTGTACACACGACAGAAGAAAGGTTTTTCATTAAAAGAGAGGGGGTTGAGTAGAGTGAGAGAGAGCTGGAGAGAGCTGGAGAGAGAGAGAGAGAGAGAGAGAGAGAGAGAGAGAGAGAGAGAGAGAGAGAGAGAGAGAGAGAGAGAGAGAGAGAGAGAGACTGAAAACCACTTACAGGAAGCTGCGGTTTATACTTGAACAAAGTTGAAGAAAAATTAAAAGAAGACCAAGAACTGAACCAGAAATGGTCTAGTATATTTGAAGGGAATATTCTCAATTTTAATGAGCAAGACAAGAATGACGATGCTGACATAGATACAGTAAAATGTGTTGAATTTAAAATCGTGTTTTGCTAAAAACACTTGATCATTATGATAAAAAACCCCACAAAACAACTACACTCCCAAAACCCCTGAAAACCCCGAAACAAACAACGAACACACCCCCCCCCCCAAAAAAAAAAAAAAAAAAAAAAAAAAAACAACAACAACAACAACAACAAAAAAAAAAACACCCAAGAACCCCCCCCCCCCCCCCCCCCCCCCCCCCTCCCAAGAAAACAACACCAACAACAAAATAATCCAAAACCCACACACGATATAGTTACAGTGTATCGGGAAATCACTTTTCGGGCAAGCCTGGTGGAGTTCCTTACCCTTACCTTCACAACAATAAAGCTGATAACATACGTCATTATCTCGATACTATTTATACTAATAAACGGGTTACTAGTTATACTAAATAACCGCGCCAGGGAAATAGGGGATATTAGTTACTAATGTATTGGGCAATCTAATTAAAATTAGCTCCACTCGTTAATTACTATTACCTGTGGATCTAACAGCACCCCTTTGGAGCTCCTGTCCAGTTAACCTTTTATTCCAGCAATCAAAACCTTACTTGCAAAACCATGCCAGTGATTTAAAAAGAATTTGAAAACGTTCGGAATTATGCCGATGGTATACGAAGTGATTCGGGTGAATTATGAAGTATGCCTGAAACTAGTTTCAATATAAAAATTTAATGTTGAACTTTCATTTCAAGACGAAAAGAAAACCGTGATGTTATATACCAACAAGTTCGGCTATTGCATAAATAGTCTCGCCAGATATTTTTTAGAATTTGTATGCTCCTAAATAATTCTATAAAAGGCGAAGTGTGATTGGTCGATATTTAAATTAATATTTATAGATGAAATGTCACCTGGACCACGCAATGCTGTTAGATCTACTGCTAGACCAGTAGAGCTAATTGTAATCAGAACAATAGAAGTCCAGGCAGTCTGTGCCTAAATATATAGTATACCCCTCACACATTGCAAACGTAATGAAATTAACAGTTTGTTCAGAATTTAGCCAGGAATAACATATAAAAATGTAGAAACATTTAATTAGTGGAACAGATAGTAATTTGGCTTTAAAGCTAGGATAGTGTGAGCGGCAACTCAATTGATCTTACATAATTTGAGGATGCTGATTAAAAAACAAAAGTTACCAGCTGATATTTGCATTATTTATTCTTGCAAATTCAAGATGGCCGCTACAATATATATTAAAACATGAAATTGAAAATCTAGGCTTATAACTGAGGTGCATTCATAATATTAATAATTATTTCTGTTTTATGTCTAAGAATTGTTATATGTTACCTTTTAATTAGTATTATATATAAAATAAATTCAAAGGAGGTTAGTCTTTTCACTCAGAATGTGGTAAGAATAATACATACAATTAATAGTAAAGTTAATAATTTGAACTTAGTTTGGGGGATTGATCATGTCAGGGTCACATTAAGTTATAATACACATTTCAGAGGACTTTTGACAATAACCAATGTTTGTTGCTTGGCAAATTAAGGTTTTCTAAATAAAGTATAAAATGCAGAATAACACTCCAGTGACGTACCAAAGAGATTTTCAAAGGTCTTTGTATTAGTCATGTGTATTAATGCGTTATATTACTAGAATAAATGTGACATCATTTACTGTTATTAATAGTTTGGTGTTTTTTAAAAATAATTTAGCTTTTTTTTTAATGTATTTATATACTGACCAATATTAAAACGTTATAGTATTTGTTTATGTATCTGTTCTTTGTAATACATCATCCACACTTGTTAGCGTATTGTAGTTCAATCCATACACCCCTGATCTATGCTGTATAACAACCCAAAATAAATCTAAATGGTATAATAAATAGTTCTCAAATAATTTGCAAAATGTATCAATAATACAAAAGACAAAGCTAAATTGATGGAATAATAATGGCATTTTATTCATTTATCATGACATACACCCTAAGACGAAGCACTATACTACAGACACTGACTAATGCGCCTACCCCAGCCGAGGCTTTGCCCTGACAGTTCAGCCGTACCCTTCCTAGGTTCCCCAAAAGGAGGACACCCACCGGTGCACACCACATGTATATGAAGGCGAAAGTTAAAATTTTGTTTTGTATAACAACACCACTAGAGCACATTGATTTATTAATCATCGGCTATTGGATGTCAAACATATCCCGAAACCGCTACATTTTTCCATTAGAAGGCACCATCCCACGCAGTATCACACACCACCAGTCGTGGTGCACTGGCTGGAACGAGAAATAGCCCAATGGGCCCACCGACGAGGATCGATCCTAGACCGACCGCGCATCAGGTGTCTTTACCGCCCGCAGCCACGAGTATCAACCAACGTTGATGCACAAAGAGTTAGTATCCATCTTAGAAAATTATCAAATCATCATCAAACTGCCATTTGACAGCTACGTTAGTGGCTTACAACTGCCTCGTACCAATTGTAAATTTTCACTGTAATTTACGACGATAGTAAGCTACGCCGCGTCGTGGAACGGACTGACGATCGTAGACAATTTTTAAGGTCTCGATGGTAGGTATTTACGACAATAGTAGGGCTAAGATCGCTTCGTGGAACGGGGCCCAGGCCACGAAACCTCTGCCACAGGACTCGTCTGTACGAGGACACCCCACTCACTTACAAAACTACTTAAAGATCATACATATAGTTCAATGTCTGTAATCAACATTGGTGGCCCCCTTTTAAAACAGCCTGCACACCATCCTGGAATGTATTTACATCCCATCTCCCCATATCCCTGTCAATGATATCATGCTTTATTCCATTCCCACTATTTTCGCAAGTCATTCGTTTGCGTTTATACTCTACCCCCGAATGCAACTCAGCTCCCTGCAAAGATTCGTGGAATCAATGTTGACCAGATGATTGTGACATGCAGCAGAACCTATTTGATCTTCTGCAAATCCTGAAATAAATATCATATCTCCCATTTCTTTCCCTGAATAATGAACCAGATCATTTGAGCCCAAATGAACAAGAACGATGTCAGGTGTGGAATACCTTTTACGTATTTGCTTTATGAAAGGCCCCGTACTCCAAATCATTTCACCCGTCAGCTGTTCAATCCAAGATTAGGACCAATTCGACGGCCAACCGCTCTCTCTGTATAGCTGCTGTAATTTTGGCCCCAATTCGGAAAGAATACGCCCGAAAATATTTCCCATCTACCTATAGAAAATTAAGACAAAAAAATGTTAAAATGTTTGAGAACTGTAAACGTGTTACCACTTTGCCATTCAAGAGTACAAATAAAAAAGACTTCCCCTGGACCGAATTAGCAAATATGTTTGCAATGGATATCAGGGTATATCGGAGAATTTTGTAGTTGTGATCATTATAACGTGGTACCGACACCCAATCGGTCATTTTTGGAATGTCTATTTGGTAATTTCCATCATTGTATGGTGCATTGAAATATCGGACAGAAAAAGAGGTCTGTTCTTATCTGGCTCTGTAGTAAAGACAATTTTCCTAACCCGTAAAAATGAAGAAAAACAAAATGCCAAAGAAAATATT
>NW_024537370.1:48295-75384 GCF_016097555.1 Gigantopelta aegis | reverse complement strand
GGTCCTGTAACATTTGATGACACCAATACAGGAACCACATCATTGGAAGCCAAAACCACAACCGTGTGGTATCAAGCTACCATCGATGTTCCAGAGAAAATAACTAGAGTTACAATCACTGTCGGCGATAAAGTTGTAAGCATTATAATATACTTACATCGAAATTACTTTACTGAGATACCATAATTATCACAAAACTGTCAGCTAATGTCAGTAATGGTATTCTATGTAGTCGTTTGTTTAAGAAAAATTAAAATGCGTTAAATATAGAAATTAACATCCCATTTCAAAGTAATATCTTCCTTAGCTGGTTATCTGGTATATTAAAATGATATGCTTTCAAACATGTTTGTGACAAAACGTTGATCCACATTGAAAGACAATCTTAGGTCTTCCTAAACATGCGAGCCTGCCTTTGTATTAACATCAGTATTTCTTGCATAGTAAATACCTTTTTTTCTCCCCCAAATTTGAGGTCTTACTGATTATAGTTGAAGTATACCAAGATTATTACAGTAGTAATGTTCATCCTGTTTTTTTTTTTTAAAGTTTGAAGCAACAATAGTGGATCGTAAAGCTACCTGGGTTAGCAAGTCTGCAGCTGGTGAATCTGGAAAAACTCTTAAAATAACTATAACCCGTTCTGATGATGGACCTGACAACGTTTCACTCGATACCCTGAAAATCATTGCTTGTAAAGAAAAAGGTAAGGGTATTACATTTGTACTTAAATAATTATGTGGTTGGTTTTTACTAATGCACAATATGTGTGTGATATTTTATCTTATTATTTAACAAGTCTGTATGAAATAATGACAGAAGTCGTTAGTTTTAGTTTGTTATAATAATTATTCTGTTCAAGATATAAGGATGGACTTTTACTTGAAGATATCTGTTACATTGGAGAATGAGCTTGTTCACTAAGCAGCATTAGGTGTAATATTTCCATCTGGATCTTTCAAAAGAAGACAGTATTTCGTTTATTATCTCAAATTAGGGATGTCTTCTACAGTACATGTAATATTCTGAATGATGGACAACTGGCATCAAAACGATACCTAAGATTTGAGAAAGATTCAATGTTAGAAAGGCTATTTCCTTTTGGATCCATAAAGTAATAATTAGTTTAAATGCTCGTTGTCCTGTAAGTACATTCGTGCAGATTTGTTTATGTCATTATCTGCTTTTATTGATACTATGTGTATTTAACAACAAAACACGTAATATAATTAATTTACTTACTTCCAATGTCATGATTTATTTACAATACTTCAAGTCGTTGTAACCACTACAACTCCATCCGTTGGAAGCACTACAACTCCATTCGTTGGAACCTCTACAACTGTAGGAGTTGGAAGCACTACAACTCCATTCGTTGGGAGCACTACAACTCTGGGCGTTGGAAGCACTACAAGTGTAGGAGTTGGAAGCACAACAACTCCAGGTATTACCGCAGTTATATATATACTTAATTATTAGTGTGTGTGTGTGTGTGTGTGTGATATCACTTTGAGTGCTGATTTATTCAAATTCTCTCCTTGATATTTGCCAATGTAGTAACATAGAGAAAGGGATTTTAATCTGATGTTGAAGAACAACACCTATTTGGCAGTGTGTTAATTACCCAGCTTACTTACAGATTTTCTTACTTTTACATGATATATTGTGACCTTGCGTCAATGAAACAAGCCATAATATGAATTTGAATTGCACATCCATATTGAGAAGAAACCCTGGCTTTTATTTTAATGGCTACACTATGAAGATTTTCTTTGTACGTTATATTTTGTTTGCTAAGAATTCAGACAAAACGACTGTTTACACTGAGATTTATCACATTACAATTTTTAAATTCTTAAGTTAAATATGCAAAGATAAAGCGACAAGTAGATAGTTGTCACTAGTAAATTTAAATGTAAAGAAATATGAGACTTGCACCATTCACAATGCACCTGTAATACTAATTGTAATTGGTATTAAACATTGAAATTTACAGCATTTCTTGTCAGTGTTCCCATGGCTAAATACACGTAACAACTGTATTTTAAAAGTACGTTTGCTATTTTTGTTTTCATTATTTAATATTCTTAAATATTCCAGAAGGACCATCCTGTTGGGGTACATGGACTGGCTGGCAAGGAACATGTAATGGTGCACCATGTGATAGAGGCACCCGATTGAGGACTAGAACTTGTAAAACGAATTGCACATGTAATCCTCTTGATGGAAGTCAAAGTGAACCCTGTTCCACCACTTGTCCACCTTCAGGTAAAGTTCGCTCCATGTATATCAGAAGACAAAATAAAATATCAATGTGTTCTAATAAGATATGCTCGGAATGAATGAATGAATGAATGTGTTTAACGACACCCCAGCACCACAAAAATACATATCGGCTATTGGGTGTCACAAATGTTAGATATGCTCGGAGTCATGGATTGTGTTAATATTGTACAACTTAAGAATTGTATAGCTTATTATATATCAAACAGTCCTGTTGGATCTATATCTGGAGGTGAGGGGCACAATTTCTTGTGATGGGGCACATGCTCTAGTGGATGACAAAAGCCATATGTTTTATCTTTATTTATATAGAGTAGGACAAACAAACGTACATTTTAGTCCTCGAGTTTGGGACACAAGTCCCAACTGACCGCACCTGTACCTACGGGTCTGTGAAGCATCAATGTATGGTGTGACTCACACTTAATGCAAATAATAAATATTGTAATAGTCATGTGCTAGTGTGTATTGTTATTTTAATTCATGGTATACCTTATACTTCAGTTTGTCAATATAATTTCCATTAATCAAACTATTGTATGCGATATGTAGAAAATTGAAAGTTTTTACAGTACAATATTATTAGGGACCGTTAACTGACCGTATTAAAGTTCGTAGCAAAATACTTTGATCATACATTGTTCAGGTGTGTGTGCAGGAAAATGTGCAGGGGAGTTTACACTGCAGTGAACAAAGTGTCTAGGGCATTCAGATCACGCTTTCCTGGAAAATATATTAAAAAAGCAAATTCGCATAGAGCAGGGGTATTCGACCCATGAACCCCACTTTGTACATAAACTAGTCAATTGTGAAGACTGCTGAAAAGTATCAGATGATTGTTAATAAATGTCAAAGGAGCACATAAATCGCATTACAGTGCTTATATATAAATATAAAATAAGTTTTATTAATATGAATTACTTTCGTTAGCGATAGCAATTTTAAATAGTACTAAGGGCATACTAAATTAATGATGTAACTACAAAACTAGTATACATATATTATCTAAATGCGCAATGTGAAAAGGGAACCTTTCACAAAATATTTCCAATTACATTTTATTATGTTAATTAGTATTACTATAAATATAATTTGCATATTAATTATAGCTTTTCGAATGAGTTATATCATATTCAGTGTATCAATGTTGTTATACTTTCAGAGCAATGTAAAGAAACAGAAAGAAAGAGCAGCAACTGCACTGAAGCATGTGATACCTGTAAAAGTTATTACATGCAGAGTACTTGCGTGAATACACAATGTACCGATGGTGAAGATGAAAAATGTGTTTGTGCTGAAAACAAACTTCGAGACGAGTCTGGTGACTGTGTTCCAAAAGAAAATTGTGATTGTTACGATACAAATGGAATGGTTATAAAGAAGGAGGACCTGGGCCTTCGTAATGATACTTGCATAGAATGGTAAAATTTATATACTTTATGAGATTAAGTTGAATATTATGTGTTTGTGCTGAAAACAAATTCGAGACGAGTCTGGTGACTGTGCGTTTGTGATACATCAAATGGAGGAGTGAAACATTCCCAGCCTTCGTAATTTAATACTTGCATAGAATTTTAAATGTATAATGAGATTAAGTTGAATATTATGAGAATGAAGTTTTGGAGTTCGAATTATGTGGACAATTCGCGTTTTAATACATCAAAATAGGAGTGAAACATTCTGCTTGTTTAATTTATATTTTGTATTTTATATGTAAAATGATTACTAAGCAAATTCCTAAGGAAACGAAAAATAACAATTTAAATATGAAACAACTTAAAGTGTCTAAATTGATTCTCATGTCAAATGATTTGTCGGTCATTGAATTAAGCTATTTAGCAAGCAGTACTCTGACACTTTCTATATATATATATATATATATATATCAGAGTTTGGTCCAACACCACTATCGGAAGCATTTTATCGATTATATATATATATATATATATATATATATATATATATATATATATATATATATATATATATATATATATCAACAACCAAAAAAGAAAGTATGCATGTAATCAATATTCATTTATTTCATAAACCAGACGACATTCATGGCAGAAATTATGGAATTAGATAACCAAACCATTTAGTTGCGCGTGTGTTTGCTGCTAATGGACCATTACAGTGACCACCCCATGAAACAAAAATGTCAAATATTAAAGAAATCTTAGAATGAAAGTCTCCAACATCGTGACTGCTCCTTCAGATCAGTAGGACATGTGCCCGCCCCTGGCATTGATGCAGGCTTGACATCCGCGTCTCATGGAATGAATGGTCCTGTTCACGAACTCAGCGAGGATCTTTCTCCACTCCTGCTCCTGCTGCAGCTGTTGAAGGTTTAATGGCTGTGGGTCTCTACTGTGGACGCATCTCCCTAGTTCATCCCACAAATGCTCTAGGGGATTGAGGTTTGGCGACACTGCTGGCCAGGGCAACACGTTCACATGGTGTAGGGTCAGAAGCGCAGTACACACTCTGGCAACATGCGATCGAGCGTTGTCTTGTTGGAATACCATGTGTGGATGCTGTGCCATGTATGGAATTACGACGGGAGCAAGGATTTGTCCCGGTAGTGAACGCCTGTTAGGTTTCCATCAATTGCATGGAGATCGGTTATACCTCGCCCGGATATTCCCGCCCACACCATGACACTGCCTCCCCCGTGTCTGTCAACCTCCATCACACAACAGTCACGGCGCCTCTCGCCTCGTCTGCGATACACTCTGATACGCCCATCAGCAACTCTCAAGTTGAATCGCGATTCATCAGTAAAGAGGACATTTCTCCATTGATTCCTTGTCCGTCCAATGGATCCGTCATCGAGTCCATTGCAGATGGAATTGACGATGGCGCGCGGTAAGAATAGGTCCTCACAGGTCGGCGTGACCGGATGTTGTAAGCTCACAGACGGTTCCTGACTGTCTCAGCATGAATGTGGAACTGTCGAACAAGAATGGTAGCTGCTTGAAACAGGTTCCGGAGAGTGGTGGTTCGGATTTACCGGTCCTGCGCAGTCGACGTAACTAGTGGACGGCCGCTCCAAAGGCGGTCATTGGTGGATCCAGTAGCCTGCAAACGATTGTTCAGTCTCTTTATCGTGAATCTGGTTACACCATGACGTCTGGCAACGTCACAGACACTGCGCCCAGCATCAAGCATCCCAACTGCTCTCTGACGATCATTTTGTGATATCAACCGGTATTTTATAGCCTTTATTTATTGGTTTTTCGAAGGTGTGCACTCATGAGGATACCCTAGTGAAATATCGGGTGTATGCATACCCACAGCGTGAAAACCATGTTTTCGGTCATGACGTCATGACGTCACGTGACATGTGGCAATCCGAAACGATATGCACGTGTAATGTGTAGTATAGTGCGTCACTTACGCACAATGGTTTTCGATTATGGTGAAATGGCACACTAAAAAAATATTCAAGATTTCAACATGCATACTTTTTTTCGGTTGAGCATAGTTTCTCGCTACTTATCAGTGCAGATTTTGGAGAATAAAACAAAAGCAGTTGTAAGCAGATGTCTAGTAAGGACATGGATTTTTAAAACTTATGACAGGAAGTAGAAGGCTTGAACTTTATGCCCGTTTTGATGTTATTATTCGATAAATAGTGTTTATATACTTAATCCAAGTGTGTATACTAATTCTAACATAGTGTAGTAATTATTCATTGTTTTGAAGACGGTTTTACTTTTCTTTTTTTTTTATAACATCCAGCTTTACAATCCAAAAACATCATCACTGACATAAGTTTCCAAATGTAAAACATGTAATTGTGAGACATTTTTCAACCCGAAATTATAAGAAAACAACTATCGTAACACTCTCTTGATGTGAGTAATATATTAACAACAAATTGCATTAATATTTCTAAAACTTCTAACCAATGACTGGAAGAGACAACACCATAGAGTATCTGCATTGGCTGTAAGTAAAACGGATAGTGTGTTTTTTATGTTTTGTTTTGTCTTGTTTCTTGAAAACAAATTCTCAAATTATCTAACTCGGATGTGTATAATATTTTATTGACATTCTAAAATATTCTATTCAGACCTCATTTTAGATTTCTAGTATACAGGTGTTAGTGTTTGATTTGAATTATCATTGTACTGATTTATTTCCTTTTTTTTTTTCTTGTAGTAAATGTGTAAATCACATATACCAGTGTTCACAACAAGTTGGCTGTAAGTATAGTTATTTATTATTTTAACATAAATACGCTTAGAGTAGGGAATTTCACGAAACATTTTGCATGTAAACTTTTACATGTAAACCTAAATGTACGACTAAACCACACATTGTTTTACTACTAACAGTACAATTAATATAAAGTTAAGTATACTTATTTCTTTCTTTTTGTCAGCCATAAAATGCTCTATCTTCTGTAAAGATGTAATGTTTTCCATGAAATAGATGTCAGACACATCATAAACGTTAGTTTACGATATTTTGTGAAATTGGTGATGAGTCATTAATTTATTTATACTTATTTTCGTGATTATATCTAATAAAGGTTCTAGCACGTTGCCCTGGGCACACACCTCATGTATCTGGACTGTCTGTTCAGGATAATTGGTTTGTGGTTAATGATTAATGAGAGAGAAGTTGCTGCAGTAAAAACACGTGTTTTGATAATTTTGGCGGCCATCTTGAAATTCGCCACCTGGCGGAGTTAGCCCACCCTTTTGAAAAGGTCACCCCCACTACTTGTATTCAGAAGGCTTTGTAGATATGAAAAACACCTTCAAACCTTTGTTCCCGTAAAGTGGTCACGGATCTGTATTATTTTGCCTCTACTATAATTAATTCTGGATGAAATGTTAAATATTTCTGTTAACAAATATATACTTTCTTGTCATCTTCAGATGATTACATGCCACCAGAATGTGGTGCATATTCAGTGTACAGTGACAATGTTCAAACTGGTCGTGAGAGTTGTTTACTATAAATGAATGCATTACACATATATGGCTGATGCGAGCATAATACAAAACATCTTCATCCTTCCTGCACTGCCTGTAGGAAGACTGCCAGTTCTCCAGAATTGGCTTGAAAGAATAAAACGTGGGGAGTTTGGGGGATTTTTTTTGGGGGGGGGGTTTTGTTGTTGTTTTTTAAATTTTGAAAGCTCGTGTTGTGAAATGAAATCCGAAAACAAATATGTACAAAGTGAAATTCAAAACACCATCCAGCTCACTTAATACCAGTACAGTTTCTGTAAAAAAAAAATATGACGGCGGCTACGATGCAACTTCAGCGGATTCGAGAAATTGGTAAAAGACATAAAACTAGACAATCTAAATATCTTATATCCAAATATCACAATGATGCATTGCGAGATATTTCTGAACAGTTTGGTTTAGGCATAATGTTTAACCCCGCTAGGGATGGCAATTGCCAGTTCAGTGCTATTTCTCATCATCTTCAAACACATGGAGTGTATAGATCTGCCGAAACCTTGAGGCAAAATGTTTTTAAATTCTTAAGGCTTCACCCGTATTTGGCACAGAGCGATATGGCTATTGGAAACGTCACAACGTGGAACACAAGCCTCACTGTATTGAGAGAGCAGTACCTGTCTGAAATGTAAAACGATGGTACATTTGGGGACCAGATAACGCTACAAGCTGTAAGTGAGTTATACAATGCCCAGATTTGGGTGGTTTCGTCGCTTCAACACGGTACCACCCTGGCAAGTCCTGTTCGCTCATCAACACTTGATGTCATGATACCAGACATTATTTTGGGACATTTTGCAGTCACATGGCATCCATTACGTATCCTTTGATGGTAATCCAGAACGTGCATAATATCATCGAAGAAAGTCCACAGATATATCTTCCTGGGCAACTGAGCCCCATTATAGAATGGAACGACATCAACGAATCTCAGCAATAGGCCACTGATGATACACAAACTGTCCATACCACTAAAGAAATCACGGACTGGATTCTCCCCCATGAAATATTAGTTAAAATACTATCGTATGTCATAGCATCAGACATATCATGTATGCAGCACCTTTCACTTGTGAATCACGCTTTTTTTCTTCTTTTTTTTAAAAATAAAACGTGTTTGTAATAGTACTGTTATAATCAAATTTACAAATCGAAAGGATACATTTCTGAGCAGAATCTGGTTTTCTTTTTTCATTCTCTTTGATGCCAACAAAATACTAATACAACATCCTGATTGCAAATGGATGAAAAGACACGTGTTCCTGTCACCATCCCATCCAAAGGTTCCCTCAACTTCAAACAAACTGTATTAAGCTAAAGGTTAACTAAAGAATGGAATGATTAAACACGTTGCTGTCTTAATAGTAAATAGTGTTCCACTATTTCTTGTCCTAACACAAAACTAAATAGTACCTTTTGTTTTGTATTAAAGGTTGCAAATATTCTACATGGTCTCAATGGTCCAAGTGTGATGCCAAATGTAATGAAAAGGCAACGAAAGAAAGAAGCAGGTATGAAAGAATACCTATCCTGTCTACGGTTAAGACTTTTAAAACTCTTTGTGATTTACAAACTAGTCTTTTCATTGTGTTTTCCTTCGTGTTATACTTACATTTTGCCCATTCAATTGTTTAATGATACGTGTATATCTAACACATCTCTGACAGGAAACTAGAACACAGAGTAATGTCTGATTATTCGTCCCTAACGTCATTACGTCATTACTGGCAATTCTGTATAACCACAAGACCATACTTTGATGATACAGGATATTGTCAGTTTATTGCGCGCCAAGCAAAAGGATGATCAGTCAAGCTGGGACAGTTTCATTGATGTAGATAAAAAAAATTAATAGGATGACGGAATATTGTGACCAAAACAAGTGTCTCTATGGTTACTACGCTACAGATAGATGGCATATTAGTCAACGCTACTGATCTGCAGTTTATGGACCACAAGATAGTTGTCCTACAGATGCTAGGCAATTAAGTTTGAGGTAAACCTGAGATAAACAGCTCATGCTATCCACTTTAGACATCATTCTCGTGAACCTAAAATTATGGTACGAAACAGAACATGGATATTAATATTAAAATTTAATGTGTCATTGTATTGACAAAATTTTAAAATGACCTTTACAATTTTGTGTATGAGAAACACAAAGACACACGTACATAAATGCACACGCACACACATATTCCTATGATTTAACAAGTTTGGATTATGAGTAATTGAAACTGATAAAACATTACAATTAACCTGTTCTTCCATCTCTCTCTCTCTCTCTCTCTCTCTCTCTCTCTCTCTCTCTCTCTCTCTCTCTCTCTCTCTCTCTCTCTCTCTCTCTCTCTCTCTCTCTCTCTCTCTCTCTCTCTCTCTCTGTGTGTGTGTGTGTGTGTGTGTGTGTGTATATATCTCATGCACAGGACCTCGTCAATTCATGTCACCCTTTTTTCGAAAATTACCGGATCTCTGGTGTTTTACAGAACTGTCTTAGATGGACAAATGTGTAATGAGACCTTCGAGGTCACAGTATGCAGTGGAAGATGCCAATGCGAATATAATGGAACACTTTACAATGATGGTCAAGCTATCAGTACAGGCGAAGAATGTAAAGAATGGTATGTTTCATAAGTAATACAAATGTGTTTATGTTCTGCTTACCAGGGCTCGAATTAGAGACTTATATAGTTGCACATGTTACCATAATTTTAATATATGTGCCTAAATAAATAGCATTAGTCACACTGTGTGACTTGACCTAGATACCTTTCTATTATGATCACTTTATTTAGTTTTCTTTACCAAGTGCACAGGTGTGCTAGTATATTCCTTGTAACGTGTAAGCATACATGTTCGTGGTATTGTCTATGTCTGTGTTACTGTGTAAAAACTAATAATCTAGACAAATGATTTTTGTTTTCATAAATCGATATTTATATATGATATATTTGTTTAATTAGTTACGTTTAGCTCCATTTCTCATAAACTGTAAGTCATAGATCAATGAAACGTTTTTATAGTTGCACAGAATGGGTTTTTTAGTTAAAGTTTTAAAATAATTTTTTTTAATGAAGGAGCATAAAAGTTGAGTAAAATGTCAAAAAATATAATTTTACCCCTTTTTATTAATCAAAATGTACACCTAAAATTAATATTTTGTTTATCATGTCCGTTTGTGTTATGTATTGGTATCCAAATTTGACTAAATGTTTTATTACAGACATTAGAGACAGCTAGTAGTTGTGGTTATTTATTTATTTATTTATTTATTTTTCATTCAGTTAGTCATCTGAAATATATTGTTGAATGTACAGGGCCTAAAAATATGTGTTCCCTGGATCTTGCCCTACCGGAACAAAAAGGGAGACCACTAATTTGTGTTAGTGTATTTCGTTTTCAATTTCTTTTTATTAATATGTGGATGGGAAAAGTACATACATAGCATTTTATCTGGACCCATAGGGGAGAATAATGTGATTTTAAAAAATAATAATAAAGCTGACATACACTACCTACTGGTATTTGGTTTTGGCATGTCTAGGGACCTACTCACATCTTGCCATGTGTAAATGATTTCTGAGTGTAAAATCACATCTAGTCATGTGAAATATATGTCTAAGGATTTAAATACCTGTGTGGTTCTTCTCAATCCAAATGTTAAATTTATTTTTAGTGACGAGTAAATATATACGTTCAAGAACAGTTGATATCTTATATTTAATTTCTGCGTGTACTGTAACCTCATTGTGGTACAGAGGTGTAACATTCTCTCTGAGAATGGCTAATACAGTGCAATTCCCTTTATGGGCGCCTTGTTAGCCGTGAGGTGCGACCCATAAAACTGGATGATGGTGTGATTTCTGACAACACACTAGTTTGGCCTGGAGAGGCCCAACCTGATCAATGGGCTGGTTATATCAAGCTCAAGAGCAGACAAACGTTTTTTTTTTTTTGTTTATATTGCCAAGAACAAACGTTGTTTACAATACCATTTGTATATGTTGCTCTTGGGACGGTGATTTAATGTTTTATTTATTGCCCATGTATATCAACCATGTATCTCTGGCATGACTGTCTGGTGGTAATCCACAGCGTCGTGTCCCTTTGTTGGACCCCGTGGTGTGTGGGGGCATGGTTGATGAATCAAATGACCTTAAATATGGGTGAAAATAAAACCAACAAAACAATGTTAGATGGGACCCTGAAACGGGTCCACACCGAAGTTTCGGACTCTTTTTCGTGTTATGAGTCCATGACTGCATCAAGCTTGACGAAATCAAAAGTAATTTCTTCTGCAGCATGGCCAAGGTTCCTCGTCATGGAGTCTTCAGATGACGGAGCCTTGAAATATTTATCATGTTTGCTGTACAAAAGGGACTCGAGGGCTTAGCCGGTGAGCCTAAAATCATCAAAAAGCTTTGAAATGGGTCATTGCTGACAGAATGCTCTACAGAGAGCCATTCTGAATGCCTTCTGAAATCAAAGGTTTTGTGCAATATAAAAATCGAAATAATTGCACATTCATCACTCATTTCATTACAGAAAGAGAGTTGAAATTTCATCTCCTGGTTATTCAGAACCACAAAGACCACCACCCAATCCAAATATAACACCCATACTTCCCCAATGACAAATACAGTCATACAGTTATACAAAAGTATAATCCTCTCTCAATGTGTCTTCAGGAAACACTACTTAAGGACATAGACAATGTTATCATTAGATGAATTAACCTCTACAATAAATTCCACGAATCTGCAAATCGAGCATCTAGGGGTGTTTCCATTCTTGTTAATGAAAACATTCCTCGAAGTATAGTTTTGTTAAATACTACACCACAAGCAGTGGCTGTACAGGTCGCAGCTCATAACGCTATATATCTATGATCGGTTTATTTACCTCCACGAAATAATTACAACTTTAGTCCTAGACATCTTCAGGATCTCATTGATCAGCTGCCTAAACCATTTATTCTTATGGGAGATTTTAATGATCAGCACACGTTGTGGGGCTGTGAGGATGTAAATATCAAAAATGACTTAGTTTTATTCAATAATACACGTCATACATATTTTCATTCTACCAGTGGTTCTTTTACTTCCATTGATTTAACCCTTTGTAGTCCATCACTTTTTGTTGATTTCTTCTGCAGTGTAGGTCCAGACTCTTGTGGTAGTGATCACTTTCCAATTATTTTAGAGAATGATGGACCACCATCTCTTCAAAGGTTTCAGAGGTGGAACCTGGCAAAGGCAGATTGGCATTAATTTTGGCATCTGTGCAGCACTCGTTTGCAACAATCTGCCATGACCGATGCTGATAATTTCATGTCTTTGTTTACTTCCATTTTAAAGGATTTTGCAGATGAAACTATTCCTAAGACTTCGGCAGAACCAAAAGGTTTCAATAAACCGTGGCTTAATGATACTTATAAAGATGCAGTGAAAGAGCGGGAACCTACCAGTGATAACCTGAATGTCTTTCGCATTTCTAGGGCTAAGGCTCGCAGAGAGATCAGACAGAGTAAGTAGTCATCTTGGAGAAATTATGTCTCCAAGTTGACTTCTCAAACATCTTTAAAATCTGTCTGGAATAGGATCTGTAAAATTAAAGGTAAAGAAAGAAAGAAATGTTTTATTTAACGACGCACTCAACACATTTTATTTACCGTTATATGGCGCAAACATATGGTTAAGGACCACACAAATTTTGAGAGGAAACCCGCTGTCGCCACTACATGGGCTACTTTCAGTCTTTCAGTACTTTCAGTACGGATAATTTTATATGTTTTAGAAATAAAGCTGAAAAGCAGCCTATTAACCTAGCAGCCTAGTACTGCTGAGGCCCTTCTCTGTGGAAGAATTGCAGGACTCTCTATGTAGAGCCCATGATACTTCAGTAAGACCAGATGAAATACATTATCAAGTATTAAAACACTTACCTCAATCATTACTGTTGGTTCTTTTAAACATATTTAATAAAATCTGGTTTTCTAGTAGCTTTCCTTCTGCTAGACGTGCAAAGCTTTCTCTTCAGTGTGCTATCCTGCACATAATGTGGGGTTTGACAAAAACATATAAAGTTGTTTTATGCGAGGCCGAATGAATGTCACCCGAACATTTGGTCTTCGCATTAAGCAGTTTTTATCAGTTTCCAGCATTGATTTAACCAACATATTGAAAGCGCCTTCATATTTTGTGTTGCCAACTTGGTGTATCAAACCACCTAAAATTATATTTGGCCTTGTGAATCTGAAGAAAGATCGCACAGATACAGTTATTTATAAACAACATTTTATGGAAATCCAAGACAGGTACCGTGATTACATTCCTGTTTAAACAGACGGATCACGGAATGGGAATTCTGTGGTTTCTGCTACTGTTTTGTCCATCAGACACAATAATTTCTGTGAGATTTACTGCAGAAATATGAGTAATCATTGTGGCCCTGGAAGAAATTAAGGATTCATATGCATCCAAATATATTATTTTTACAGACTCACATTCATGTCTTCAAGCATTACAATACATGAAGCTGAAACATCACTTGGTTGAGATGGTGATACGAAAGTGTGTCTTTGTATCAATTGTCAATTAAGATGTTATATCTTGTTGGATACCCAGCCATGTTGGCATTTAGGGCAATGAAAAGGCAGATTTTTCTGACAAGTCTGCTTTGAATTTGTCCCCTATAGTAATTTTAAATATCATATTTACCAA
The DNA here is from genome assembly GCF_016097555.1 of Gigantopelta aegis. NCBI lineage: Eukaryota > Metazoa > Mollusca > Gastropoda > Neomphalida > Peltospiridae > Gigantopelta > Gigantopelta aegis. Next base: position 61,394 of record NW_024537370.1, on the reverse strand, counting down.
TATATCTTATCGACTTGGCAAGATGATTGGGATGATGCGGTCGGGAACAAGCTTCATTCTGTCAAGTCAGTTTTGGGAGAGTGGCAGTCCTTCTACAGGCAGTGCAGGAAGGATGAGGTAGTATTGTGCCGCGCTCGCATCGGCCACACATATTTGACACATTCATTTGTTTTAAAGAAGGACCCTATTCCTCAGTGTAAACATTGTCAGTGTACACTGACCGTGCACCACATTTTGGTGGAGTATGATCATCTAAAGCCGTCGAGATATGATATATTTAGCAACAGAAATGTTTTGGAATCTTTGAAATTCCACCCAGAATTGGTTTTAAAGTTTTTAAAACACTTTTATTCCTTTACAACGTTTTAAAATATGCTTACCTTGATTTATGTATTGTGTTATACTTTTCCCCGCAGCTCCTTACACTGTGGTTTTACATAATTATATAAATAATATTTTAATACACTTATCGTTTGTGATACCCAATAGCCGATGTGTATTTTTGTGCTGGGGTGTTGCTAAACATTCATTCATTCATTCATTCATTCATTCATTCATTCATTGCTTAACTTTACAGACCATTGAATGCACAGTTTGTGTCAAAAATGAAGACTGTGACGTTGTATTTGGCGAGTTGTTGGTGTTTATAACATATCTTTGTAAAGCATATCCAAAATAAATGTTTTATAGCATTCCTGTCTGTACTCCATATCCTTGCAGACAATGGGGTGATATAATGGCGCCATCTTTACGGAAAGGGATTTCTCTAATATATTCCGGTGTTATGTTCAATATAAATATATTGAAAACAAATTAATGGTTTGTAATAAAGTAATTTATCTCAGTGGATTTTTTTCTGTTATTTTTCAGTTCATGTGTGAAGGGTAACGTTGAGTGTAAAACAACGCCAGGTATGCATATATATCTCATCTCTATTTTTTCACTATCTCAATCAAATATACAAGGCACTAGGTACGAATATAAATGTTCTAGTGCCTGTATATGTATATCGGCTTTCATTATGCAATTGTCTTTGTTATGAAACTGTTTGAGTACGTCTGCTTCTGACATCACACAATGATGAGTAAACACATTCACTTAAAAAACTCACCACATTACAGTGCCCTGATGCTAGGCAATGTATTATGTGTAACAATAACAATATTCATTCATTCATTCTTTATTGACTTTGAGCTAAAAGCTCATCAGTTACAAGAAGAAAATATACAAATATATAAATACACAAATACACAAATACACAGGTGAACAATGGTAACACACAATGAAATAATGTTCAGTGGAAAGTAAGTAAACAATAAATAAATAAATAAATAATACTTTTTTATAATTAAATAAATAAGTAAATGAGATAACTACATAGTGTTGTTTCTTAACTGGGTAGCTTGATACAGATAATTTCCTAAATTGCGTAACTGCTTAATGTTATTAATAGAAAATAGTTGAATAAATTTGTGAACAGATGGGTTTTTCCAATAGTAGGGTTTAATATACGACCTTCTTATTTCACTATAAAATGGACATACCATTACAAAATGAAATTCATCTTCAATATCTTTATCACAAATTAAACAATCTATTTGCTCTGTCAGTATTATTGTATCTGCCAGTTTCAATAGCTAGATTGTGTGATGATAGACGGTATCTTGTTATGGCTTTCCTAAATCGCTCTGGGATGTATTTAGACTTAATATTGGAAGTAATATTGCAAAACATAAATGTCAATATAATGTAAGTAGTGTGTGCATTTAGTGGAATCTGAGATTTGAGCTCTAATGGCTTGTTGGGATTGGTCTATTATTCTCTGTTTAATGAGTGTTAAATGTATTGGGTCTAGCTGTTGGTGGGTCCATAAATCACCAAATCCTAACATATTTAGTTTGTGTTTTATTTGATATGCCCAGTTGTTTTTATTTTTATTTTCAGCACAATCGTACAAATATAAATAACAATTTCTGATAATGCAGTTATCTGTGTTCAGAAGCTTAGACCAGTACTTTATCATGTTAAATACTCTTTTAGTGCGTAATGGGAGGCGGCCGAGTTCAGCATACACCATAGAATTATTAGTAGATCGTTTAACCCCAAGCAGTTTTTTTGTGTGTTTTTTTTTTTACAAAAATACTCTTTCAATAATATCTCCTTTATGAGATCCCCACACGTCTGAAGCATAACATACAATACATGTGATATAACAGTCAAACAATGATAACAATGTTTCAATATTTAACTTTATATGTTTTGTTTTAGAATGCAAGGCAAATAATAACAACAACAATTTATCTTCCCGATTATATAACCAATTAACTATAGCATATTAACGCCAGGTCGTCACGTGTTTTAGCCATGTCATAACGTGTTAACAAAAACAGTTCTATGGACAAGAACAGTTATCACGTTAAAATGTCTTCTTCTATATATCATTGTCTGAAAAAGATGAAATTTAAACATAAAAAAAATATCAGAAATGAAAGTAGTAAATAAATTACAAAATAAACAACAGCAAGAATGTTAAAAGACTCGAACTTCTGACCAGCTGACCACTGGCTAACTTCTGCTGAACCTGCAGGAATCATCATTTAAAAAAAAATATATGTATTCCATTTTGGATGGTAGTTTAAAAAAATACACACATACACACACACACACACACACACACACACACACACACATATGTGTGTGTGTGTGTGTGTGTATATTTTATATATCAAATATATATATATATATTATATATATATACTTGGAGTGACAGTAGACAGTTTATTATTAGATGTGGGATGTAAGTGTTTTGTCTTAGTGTAAATAACCAATAAGATTAAAATATTTTACATGAAGGTGAAATAAAATAATACTGTGATAAAACACCTTATGGTGTATAATGATTGAACATGTCAGTAGTGTGTGTGTATGTATATCGTAAATATGTGTATGTGTGTTTGTGAGTGCAAGTACATTGCAAACACTGATTAGTGTAATGGACTTGAAATATTACCTTGATTTGTTTAAGAAAATAGTATTTAGTAAAAATAATTATCACCACTGTGTCCATCTGATCTAATAGCATTTTTGGACTCCCATGTCCAGGTGACATTTCATCTATAAATACAAATTTAAATATCGACCAATTACACTCTGCTTTTTATAGCGTTATTCGGGAGCATACAAATTCTAAAAATATCGAGTGACACTATTTATCCAATAGGCGAACTTGTTGGTCTGTTTTAACATAAAAAAACAATGTGGAAAAGTGCAGTAATAAACTCTGGATTGTATACTAGTACAAACACATTTTATGGCTATACCATCACGGTTTTTTTTCTCTTTCGTCTTGAAAGGAATTTCATATAAAATGTTATATTGAAATTAGTTTCCCGCATACTTCGTAATTCACCCGAATCATTTCGTATACCCTCGGCATAATCCCGAATGTTTTCAAATTCTTGAGTAAGGTTTTGATTGGTCGAATGAAAGGTCAACTGGACATGAGCTCCAACGAGGTGCTGTTAGATCCACAGGTAATAGTAATTAACCAGTGGAGAAAATTTTAATTAGATTGCCATTGTGTATAATAATAATAATAATAATAATAATAATAACAATAATAATAATTTAATTTATAGTCGATGGTGGTATCGGCCAATGGACTCCATGGAACTTAGCAGCATGTCAGAATGATCACAACTGCAAGGACTATGAACAGACAAGGACACGAGAATGTAACAAACCACGACCTGAGTGTAATGGCAAAAACTGTACTGAGAACATGTTGGAAAAGAAGCCCTGTAGTGATACACCATGTGCGTATTACAGAATTGATGATATATTGCTTATTTCCGTCTGTATAACACAAATAAGTAGTCTATTTTACTTATCTAAGAAATGTATATGTCTTACTACATTTTTGATGTATCACGTAATGTAGCATTGTAGCACTGCATAATGACAAAGAGGAAGTACCCATTATATTGAAGAGGGATCGGGGTTTGACTTAGTACTTCACATTATGTACAGCGATAGAAATAAGCAGAATTTTTCATTTGTCCACTGGACAAGTACATCGAAAAATCTACTTGTCCAGCAATGTTTTCACTTGTCAAACTAAATGTTTTGTTTTATTAAAGTACAAGGACTGTATTTTTTATTGCTAAAAATTAAATTACATTGAAAAGTTTTACTTGTCCACTGGACAACCATTTAGGTACATTTTGCTTCTCCGAGCAGATTTTCACTTGTCAGGACAAACGGGCAAGTGCTTATTTCGAACACTTATGCAGGCCTTGATCTTAAGTTTTTTCAGTGGTAGCCCACTGGGCTACCAGGTTATAAAATCTAGTAGCCCCCAGTAAAATTGGTAGCCCCATAACTTGAAAAAAAAGGAGAAAAAACTAACTCATTTATTTGTATTTAAACATGTTGTTTTAGGGTCGTTGTTTTTACAGTTATGAGCAATATACTGTGTGTGAAATATATATATATCAGAAATAGACAAAACAAACTATTTTGAAGGATAGCCTCAAAGGAGGGTAAATATGGTATGAATATTTGTTTGTTTGTTTTTTGTGTGTGGGTTTTGGTTTTGTTTGTTTTTTTGTAAATCTAACAACCACCACCAAAACCCCGACCTATCCTACCTATAGTATCTTGTTTGTTAGTGCTACGATCACCTTAAGTACATAAGGTAGCTATGCACTTAAGGTGATCTTAGGGCTAAGCTCGCTTCGTGGAACGGGGCCACACAATAGTATTTTTTAAACAACTGGTAGTCCGAGTGAAAAATCGGTAGACAAAACACCCCGGGCTATCGCTAAGGTCGAGCCATGACTGATGTATACTTGATGCGCCACACGACTAACCTTACTCATTAGTTCAATCTGAAAGACAAAACCGTTATACATGGTCAGGGCCGTATCACTGTACAAGACAGAGTCCAATGACATGAATTTCTATCTAGTGCCTCCTCTAAAGTAGGAGAGCCACTCCCGAGGAGATAATTTATTGGCGATTGAATCCCTCTTGCACGCCATGCTGCAGTTAATCTGGTAGCAAAAAATAACTTTACACATTCTTTAAGCCATATTTTGGAATATGTTGGGCATCGAATAGCTGGACATAAATTATATTGTGGTATCGTTAAATAAACATTGTTTTCCTTCCCTTTTAAACCAAGTTTCTTCATGAGAGATTAATATAATATGTAATGACAAGCATTATGTTCGTCTTTTTCCTAGGGAAATAACTATTGTGGGTGTCACAATATAAGTTGTAGAAGCATCACGAGGGGTATATGGCTTTTTATGTACCCTCTGTGTGTTATTTTACCCCGAGCCGTACCACGGGGACGCGAACGAAACCACTTGCCAGTGACGAAAAATAGTTCCATCGATAAACGAGTTTTTAACTTCAAATGTTTTAATACGAAATTGTCTCAAACAGATATTAATTAAAAAAAAAAAAAAATGTTGCTAATCGCGCATTAATACAATAACACCACGACCGTAATTAGGTGGCCGAGTTCAACATTGCAGCTTTTAAAAGTATTGAAATAGTGTATTTTATAGTAAAAATAAAATTAATTATGTATACTTGATTGATTATCAATGTTAGTTATAATCTAATTATTGCTTTAGCATTAACTGGGGCGGCTGGAAACTGTTGGAAATTACAGACGGGGTATAAGAGAATTTGGCTCCGCCCACAGGGGAATAAGGGATTTGTCCAACGGCAAACAACCAATGAGATTAAAGAATTTTACATGAAGGCGAGATAATCCTTTTTAACTTCACTTTGGAATGTGGAAAACTGAAATTTATCCACTTACATTTATATCATCAGCGACAACTTCTAACACTAATTTCCAGCCACTTGTCCCCATACACATTACTCTATATCTAAGTGCATGAGACAATGTTTGTTTGGGTTACGATGTCGTCTTTTAATTGCAATATTTCACAAATATAAATCAAGAATTATGTTTTAGAAATAATTAAACAACGTTCAGCTGACTCTACCCAAATTTAGTCCCATAACTATTTTGGCATTGTTATAGCTTTGCATTAACTTACAGAAAACGAGTATAATGGGAGAGCGCAAATTGTTCTCATGGTGGAAGGAATCCTGATTAGAAGTATGCATTAAATAACATAAAAAAAAGTTATTCTGCGATGAATTTATTGAAAACGCATTCTCTCTCTCTCTTTGTCTGTCGGTATATATATATATATATATACAGAGAGATGAAGAAGATGAAGAGGAAGATGAAGAGATGGAGAGAAAGATGAGGATAGATAGATAGAGAGAGAGAGAGAGAGAGAGAGAGAGAGAGAGAGAGAGAGAGAGAGAGAGAGAGAGAGAGAGAGAGAGATTTTGCGATCTAGCTATCCATCTATTTCTATCTAGCTATCCATCTATTTCCTCTATCCATATCTCTCTCTCTCTCTCTCTCTCTCTCTCTCTCTCTCTCTCTCTCTCTCTCTCTCTCTCTCTCTCTCTCTCTCTCTCTCTAAACAATGTACTACGGACACAAACAGTAACATGCAACTATTTATGTTTCAGGCTGTGAACCAATGTTTACCAAATGGAGTGAATGTCCTCGCCCATGTCACGATGAAAGTAAAAATGAAACACCTTTCCAGAAAACCAGAGTGAAATACTATCCCGACGGTGCTGCATGTGGAAACAATAATACAGAAACCGATGACTGTACAGAACCATGTGATTGTAAGTAAAATGTTTTTCATTAATACAAAAAAAACAAAAAAAAATTAAGGATAATCAGATATCAAAGTTGGTGGAAATAACTTTTAATAACAATAAATTTTAAATAAATTATTAAAATATATGTAATCACACAATATAAATATAATTATGGACGTTGTAGAGATCAAAGCTATTCCTTCTATGCCTTTAAGATTTAATCAACGTGTTAGAGAAAATACATGAAACCTTTAAAATGCGACGTTGTGTCTTTCAAATGACTATACAGGCAAGAACGTAAAACCAATGAAAATGGCGAATTATGATCTTGCTATGCAGCATTCAATTGACATAGTACATAATTGACATTGACTAGTTTATTGTTGGTGTAAATCATAACATTATGTATTATGCATTATTTCAGGTGTGAAACGATTCGAATGGAGCGACTGGGGTACATGTGATAAACAGTGTGGAGTGGTAAACGTCACTAGATCAAGAGGAACAGCGAGTGATGCTAGCTGTCAATACCTTCCTTCTGAAGAGACCAAACAATGCTTCAGCCACGAATGCAGTGAGTTTAGATGGTTCAAATTAACATTGTTATAATAACGTAATAGTTTTGGGTGTTAAATTAAATATAAAATGTAAATAAGTAATTTGGATAATAGTTAATCAGCTTGAATGCTTTTACAATGTTTCGGTAACGATACAATTAATTTTAATTGTAAAACATTTAACAGTTCAGTGTTACACGAACACAACTTTTTATTGTTTAAACTAGGATAAAGTTTATATTGTAGCGGCAGAACAACATTAAATTGGTCATAGCCATTTATGTCTTCAAATTGAATTGTCTTACCCTCTAGACATATAACAACACAAAACGAATGACAAGCAATCGATAAGGGTAGCGAACACTATCCAGTTTAGGTCAAACCAAACCAAAAAACGATATGAAAACTACTTGTTGGCTGTGTGATTTTTTAAAAGTAACATTATGTTTAAACAAAGACGATTGTTAATATTTCTGTAGCAGAATTATAATAAATGACATAACTGTTTTAGACTGTACGGAACCAGACACCGTTTACACCAACACAACTGGGTGTGAAAGAACATGTGCTGAACAAATTCCATCAGTAACCTGTGGCCAATACTTGAATTCTGGCTGCATTTGTGTTGGAGACTTGGTACGCAAGGATGGCGTGTGCGTGACATCAGATGAATGCGAAACATGCAAGATCAACGGCAAAACATACGAGGTAATAGTTTTGATTTTTATATTTATTATATTAAATTTGAATTCTTTATTATAAATTGCTTAGTGATTTTTAGTTAAATTATATAAATGTGGCCAACTCATGCTATATACTAGTATTAGTCGATATTACGTTAGCGTAGCTTCCTATATCTGAAAGGTCTACAGTCTTAAATAATAACATCTGAATTCCATATATAATGATTCTCATTTTGAAGTAAGGAGTAAGCGTGTGTTAATATTATTGAATAGTTGTATATATACAGTATGTGCTATATGACTATACAACAATTAGTATCAGTTTGGTGACATGTATCAAGTCTAATTTCTAGTTCAACTGGCAATGTAGATTACTAAAATAACATTTCATTATATTTCAGAATGGAGAAGAAATTCCAAGCGACAACAGATGTGAAACATGCAAATGTAAAGAAGGGTTTGCAAAATGCGACAGTAACTGTGAGGACGTGAAGACTTGTTCATTCGTAAGTACTATACATTTGTTTTAATTTATAAGTTATGTCAACTAGACTAAAATATAAAATTCGTTTGACTCTCCAACGTTACTAATGTGAAAGATGCAGTCTAGTTTCTTGCCTCTAAATACCAGGTTCACTGACTCGCTCATAATATTCATGTCATAAACCTCACTGCTGTTTGCATTATGAACCCGGTTAATATTTTCCTTGCTGCCAATGGGTCTTTTGTTTACAAGCCAACACGACATGTATACCTGAGCAAAACGTTTTAATATGATTTAGTTTAAACTGTGTTACGTCAAACCTCATTTGTGCTAATCGCGATGACATCATATTACTAATGAAGGTGACTTTGGAACTTTGATTTTCTAAATATCAAACTAAAATATATTTTTTGATGTGTTAGAATTCGCGCTCGTGGTTTTAATATGTAACATATATACCTTCTCTAGTTAATCGGTATTTATCTCTGCAGAGCCTCGACAAATACCGATTAACATAGACTCGGTTGATATTTTTCAAATATAAAAAAAATCCCCATTCGTGATGATTCATCAATAAATCAAAGTATAGTAATGTACGGGGCAGAAAAAAGAAACCAATAATTTCACACGTGACAGACACAACAGCATGCCATAGTCAAACATTTGGGACACTTCGAAAGTTTACTGGTCAGATGTTATACACTATAGTTACATAGGATTAAATATCACCAAAAATGCAAGACATATCCAAATATATCTTAAAGAGATCAGCAAATGGGTTACTGAGAATGTTATCCTATTTTGAAAAGTGGATGTGTTGTATATTGTCTTCCTCGATTGCTATTACAAGTATTGGCAGGTATGATTTTGTTTAAGCTCCTTGGATACCAGTCCTCATAATATGCATTATTTATAAAGGCTAATTATCTTTTGGCAACAGATCAAATTGCTTTGAGTTTAAAGGGACTGTCCTATACTTGCAGCCATTGTAAGATGTTTCCGACTACCAGAGGCATTATGAAACTAGAATTAAATATTAAATAAATGTTCTCGTTTAGAATAACCAGTATCTGTATACTCAATGTGTTTGCGGCCGAGTATTAATTTTTGCAGCAGTATTTTTTCGTTTTATTTGAGAGGTAAAATCCGGTTTGGCCTCCTACAAATATTAGTGTTTTATAAACACTGACATTCGAAACAAGAAAATGTATATACTATGTAGTTTTCATTTATCAAAAAGGTTCTGGTATTAGAAAACACCTTCGAATGGAAGCAAACTTAGGACATCGTCCCTTTAAACATTCTACTGTTTAATGATAATATTGTCATTGTGTAAGCCTTTGTTTTCAAACACACAGTTTTGGCACCTTTCACACGATAAATGTTCAGTAATAGATTCTAGTTCTGTTCAGATTACCCATTATATTCTGGTCTGATATCATTTACTGATGTCTGTTTATAAAAAAATTACTATACCATTACAAATAAGTGTTAAATATATAGATATATATATATATAATAATAATTATAATTATTATTATTATTATTATTATTATTATTATTATTATTAAAGGACGACCCACGGTATTTGGTGCATTCAAAGAACACCACCAGAGTACATTGGATGGTTAATCATTGGTTGAATCGATACACTTCCGACAAGTTTGCTATTTTTGTGCAACTCATCTGTTTCTAGTGGCCCCATCTTGCCAGCTTGTATGGATAGGGCACATTTCATTAGATTTGAACATTGTGACATGATGAGGCTGTTGTACGTTCCATATATGCTCGGAGTTCTTTATGCAAATATTATGTATCCAAAGATTTGTTGTTATTTATCACAAATAAATGTAAAACAAGCGAAACGTGTAGCCACGATACTGCACCATTAATCACATGCTTGTATCAAAACTATATTAAATAAGCAAGTCTGCATGTATAACCCGTTGATATTCTTCTACGGTTTTGCGTTTACCTTAGTTTCACACCCAGTAGTCGATGTATTTTTCGTGCTGGGGTATCGTTAAACATTCATGCATTCATTCATTCATTCATTCATTCTACAGCTTTCACAACCTAATTACAATGATAATTTAATTTCTTTCAGGGAGAGGAATCCTATAACGATGGCTGTTGCTGGAAGTGTCGACCTGTTGGCTCCACGTGTCAAAAGATGCAGAGGAATGAGACAATACCGATTGACAAATGCAGAAAGGAATACGCAACAACTGTCGACTACTGCGGAGGCGGATGCGGAAATGCAGAGACTGTGATGGATCCGCTTACTGGTCAAGTAACCTCCACCTGCAAGTGTTGTTTCCCAACGAAGCACAGCACAAAACAAGTTAACGTCACTTGTGATAACAACGAAACAAAGCAAATCTCGATGATGATAATCGAGACTTGCGAATGTAATATGTGTGCTACAGAAAAGGTATGATTATGCCTAGGTTTAAACTTATTCCTTTAAAATATACTGATGGAAAGAAATAAGGGAACACATCAAATTGTATACCATATTTAATTCACTACTAGCGTAGTAATGCCTATATTTCATACCAAGTTGTAATGTGGGATTGAATGTCTGTAGAGTTGAATGTGATGCCTATATGTCCCCAGTCAACTTCTGACAATATCAATTGATTTTTGATGCAGTCATTATTTCTTGTTGCTATCTGTGTGGTCCTTTATTTCTTTCCATCAGTATATGTAACAGAATTCAATTAAAGCAAACTATTATAGAGCATATCAAGTCTGTAACCAGCATACTTGTGTCTAAGTTCAAATGCCTTGCGGAACGTTATACATGCTGTTACAGACACAGACAAAACCTGTAATCTTGAAATGGCACACGCGTGAATGAGTTTGTTCAAGAGAACTTCACTATATGTTCGATCTCTTTTAAATCTATATATTGTACATATATTGGGTTTGACTAGTACATACATACATACATACACATACATACGCATATGTATATATATATATATATATATATATATATATATATATATATATATATATATATATATATATATATATATATCAATTCCACTAGCAAAGGAAATAAAGGTCACATTTTACGTCACAAATTATCTCTCATGCCGTTGCTGGGTCAGTAACCAATAGTACCAATTTACACGCTGTTCTCCGACCACCACGATAGCTATTCGGCCACCAAGATATTCTTAAAAGGAATCCAGTGTTAACCAAGGATAAACGTGGGTCTACAAACCCACATACACTGGCAAGTATGTGTAGATGAATATCTACATATTGTATGCATGTTGGGATTGACTAGTGTGTGTGTGTATATATATATATATATATATATATATATATATAGATAGATAGATAGATAGATAGATAGATAGATAGATATTAATGCACTGGTATAAGAGGAAAAAAATCATTTTTGCCTCACCAATTGTCTCATGCCGTTACTCGGACGCGAACCTATAGAACCAGTTTCCCCGCAATTCTATAGACAACCATGATAAGTTTAACCATTCGGCACCGAAACATCTCTGTGTCTGTATGTATGTATGCATCTAAAGTTGTTTTGTTTATTTACACCACTAGAGCACTAGATTTATTAATCGTCTGCTATTGTATGTCAAACATTTGGTAATTTGACATATAGTCTCAGAGAGGAAATCCGGTACATTTTCCATTAGTAGCAAGAGATCTTTTATATGCACCATCCGACAGACAGAATAACACATACAACGGCCTTTGACATGCCAGTCGTGGTGCACTGGCTGGAACGAGAAATAGCCTAATGGGCCCATAGACGGGATTCGATCCCAGACCAAACCGCACATCAAGCGAACATTTTACCACTTAGCTACATCCCGCCCCTGTGTATATGCATCTATAAGTGTATGCATGTGTGCGTGTAGGTATGCATATATGAATGTATATATGTGTGTATATGGTATGCAGATATGTCTGTCTGTCTACTGATCTGTTTATCTATTAACGTTTACAGCATTTCAAGATTCCAAAGGTTTAGTCTGCGTTTGATTGAGGGACTTTTAAAACTGAAAACGAGACTGTTGGTTATAAGCTTGTGTTTATGTATATCTTTATTTATTTATTTATTTATTTATTATTTATTTATTTATTTATTTATCCTGTAATTGTTTAGATATGTATAGCTTTATAGCTTTATGGGACTGAACTACGTTTACACTAGTTATGATCTGCAAAGGAAATTTACATTGTTCAAAGTTAGGCCTACTTATTATTTTATTTTCAGTTGATCGTTTTAATCTTTAAAAAATCAGTTTTGACGACAATTTTTTATTTGAACTATTTTGTCTTGATGTATAAATATTGTAGGCAAGGCATTCAGCATGTGTGGACATACTGTTCCGAAAAACGGCAAAATTGCGAAATAAAACGGTTCAGTTCATTAATTTGTGTGGCCTGAAGGATACATTAAATAACTGGTTGGTAGTACCTTAAGTTATTGGCTTTATCCTGCTTAGGACGAAAGCCGCCATTCTAAACTTAGCAGGATAAAGCGGATATTTTAAGACAGTAACCAGTTATTTTCTCGCTACACACACACGTACACAAACACGGACACACACCACACACACACACGTACATACAGGCCCGTAGGAACGACATCCGGAGTGGGGAGGGGCCGGCGATGT